>NC_088927.1:37237500-37400000 GCF_038396675.1 Hydra vulgaris
TTCGACGATGGCTCTAACCCAACAAGTGACATTGGTATGGAAGTAGGCGTGAACTTCCAATTAAATGCATTCATGTAGTGCTTTGTGATAAGACCGTAAGGACTTTTGGGAGCACCTAAATAACTACATTAAAAAAAAGAAGAAAAAGAAAAAGATGAGTAGAAAAATGCCAAACATTATAATTTTTATTGAGACACCATCTCTAGTTTTGACCCGACCAAGAACTCTAAAGCACTATTTTAGATCAGAGTTAACTTTTTGAAGTAACTTTATATATATTTATTTTATTACCAAAGGAAATTAATTTATTTGCCTTATTTAAGATTGGTTTTTTTAAAAGTTACTTATTGCATATACTTGAAGTATATATGAGGTAGTTATATTAGGTACTCAGTTATAAAGTTATTCAGATTTAGTAGGTTTATCTGCATCTGCTCATAATTGATAAAATACATGACGTAAAAGTTAGTTTGCAGTAGCAGATCTGATATATTAAATTGTTCTTTAAGGTTAATCTTGTTGTTTTTTCTGAAACCTTGCTGTTTATTGAAGTCATTTTTTTAAGTTTTGAAAATGAATATTTTGACAACATATTTTTTTATCCTATGTATAAAAAAATCTTCATAGTTTACAGCTGTGTTGTTTAAATTTTTCTTGGCAAATTCTTTTTATAAATTAGTATTACTATAATTTGGATCAGGCATAGACTTGTATTATGTTTTAGTAAATTTAGCAATAAGTCACTTATTTTACGAGTGACTTACTGCTAAAAATTATATATGTGTAGTTGTATATTGATAAATACTATTTTTGTAATTGTTTATTGTTTTTCACAAATGAATGAAAACTCAGAGTATAAAAATACTATGATCTTGATATTGTTAGAATAATATATATATATATATATATATATATATATATATATATATATATATATATATATATATTATTCTAACATATATCATAGTACTTTTATACTCTGAGTTTTCATTCATTTGTAAAAAACAATAAGCAATTACAAAAATAGTATATATTTATATATACTATTTTTGTAATTGATTAATAAAAATATTTTGGAAAAATTTGTAGTATGCAAGCGCTGTTTTATTTCCAATATTTTCAAAAAATGCATGCTATGCCTACAAGAAAAATTTGAAATAATTACGCATGCAAACCAAGGATGCTTATTAAACAAAAAATTGGAATTAATTTCTAAATGTAGGCACGCAAATAAGTTTCTCCTAAAAAACTATAAAAATGAATGAGCTCAAAAAATATTTACATCAAATTCCCCTTTTTTAAAGAACATTGTTTTAAAAAAGCATAAGTAATCATTTCTAAAGAATTCTTTTTATAATAGTGTCAGCAAATTGCACAAATGTGTGAAAATTTACAGTAGTTAAGACATTTGCAACTTCCTGTAATTTAATTTTTGGTATAAATTAAAGTTTTATTAATTTGATAATTCATTTTTGATGAGTCTTTATTTATGAAACACAGTGTAAAATAAAATAAAAATTTTTAAAGTGATTTTCTACTAACTCATATATATATATATATATATATATATATATATATATATATATATATATATATATATATATATATATATATATATATATATATATATATATATATATATATATATATATATATATATATAAGTAATCAATATATATATAAGTAATCAATATATATATAAGTAATCTATATATATATATATATATATATATATATATATATATACATATAGTTAGAAAAGTGCGAGTGGTTTTGGTATTGCCACGTGGCGCAGTGGTAGCCCCCTTTCCTCAGAAACAAAGGATCCGTGGTTCAATCCCACCTCTGAGTAAGTTTTGCTACTTCAGTTAAGATGGTGGCGTGACCTTTCTATTAAATGCTTTTCAGCGGTGCTTTGTGAAAAGACTTTAAGGACTTCTTAGGGCACCTAAATAAAATTAAAAATAAAATAAAAATAGTAAATCTGGTTGTTAGCCTGTGTCATACTCCAACAAAAATCAATATCCAGGAACATTATGCTTGAAAATATTTGTCTTATAAATCAAAATGATCTTGTTTAAATTTTTAGTTTTTAAGGTCATGTAATTTTTTTCATGCTTGTGGAAAATGGTATTTATTTAAAAAAATTAATACTGGCAGCAAATAAATATAAATAAAGCGATTATTTCTATATTTGTTACCTGCATGTTTTTCACAAACTGAAAAAATTCATGTAGCTTTCCAAATCATTCATGTAACCAGAATCTCCTTTGACCCATTCATTAAAATCTTTCTTGAACTACTAATTAACATCTTCCTTGACCCATTCATTAACACCATCCTTGACTCATTCATTAACATTTTTCTTAACAATACCAACAATGTCAAAAAAGATCAGCTTTATAGTGTAGTAAGGTCAGGATAAATTGTTACATTAGCATTGTTACATTTTATACATAACAGTAGTGAAGAAACATTGTTACGCTTTTCCTTTTTTCCACTGTTAGTATCATGTATCTTGATAATCTGAATTGTTAAAATATATAACTCATCTGCCTTGAATCTTGCCTTATCCTTTGCACCAGGTTGTGGTAATCTAAAGTTCATAATAACTGCCAAGAAAGAATAGACTTAGTTTGACTAACTTGAGTAATCACCATTTGCAAATGTTTTTTTATAGTGCATAAGTTATGTAAGCTGGAGCTTCTTATGTTTTTACATAAAATATTGAATTTTTACATCATCTGAAAACTAATTTTCAGGAGATTTAATTATGAAAATAAACATGAATTTTTCAAGTGATAAACATATTATAGAAATAAAAATTTTTTTTAATAAAAATACCGAAAAATAACCTTATGACCTTATGACTTGTACCACCAAATCTAGCCAACTTCCAACACTCTGAACTTCCTTCACCACACATTCGCTTCTGTCCTCTCTGTCTTGGTAAACAATATGTTTAAGTGGGGAGAAAAAAACATAACCTTAAACTGTTTTCAATGGTAGAAAGCTCTTGATCTGGTCGATCATTGAAAAGATTCAATTCAAGATGTAGCATGTTCTCCTTGAAGAAAAACTTTGGCAGAGTAACTATAACTCTTTCTACTTGCCGATTTTAATTAATATTTTATTGTTCTTAAAAAACAACAATTTGTGAGCAAAAAGAGTTTTATTCCTACTATGTCCCTTTTAACACTTAATTGTTTCTTTGGCAACCTTATTTGTTAAGGTTTGTGTTTTAGAAGAGGTGAATACAGTTTAAAAATAAAGGTTGTGTAACTTTTGTTAAATAAGGATATTAACATTTTTAAGCTGTAATAAGTTAGACTAAGTTAGATCTTTTTTAATAGTTAAATATCTTTTAATTTGTTGTTTTGAATAATTTACTATTGATTCAGGATGCTTTATTTGCTGGACCATTAGAGTTTCAAATAAAAACTCTTCAAAACCAAATTGAAGCTAAAGTCAATGAATCTTTAGAACTACAGCAATATTGGTTAAGACAACAAGGAGAATTGGTAAAAATTTTGAAAACTATTGACAAGCAATCTAAAGATGTGGATTTTAAGAAGAAGCAATTAACTGTAATAATGCAGAAAAAAATAAGACTTGAAGGTATTATGCACTGTTGTTTGTATCAATTATTTAACTATTATTTTAACAAATAATCTGTATTACTGTTTATAATTTCTATGTTTTAGCTTAATAATTTATTTATATCTTAATAATTTGAATAGGTGAAATAGACTCACAAAAGCAAGAAATTAAAGATATTGAAAGAAGTGTATTGAACATGCAAAAAGACATGACCAAACTTAATATACTAATTTACAATAATAAAGATAAAAAAGAAACTTTACAGCAAGATAATATTTTGCTAGAAAATCATTTCCGTTCTAAACTTAAGGTAAAATAGTTTAATTTTCTTTTTTTAACCATACTTTTTATATATTTATATTTAGCCATATTTTTATATATTTCAGACATTTTTATATTTATTTTATACATATATTTAGCCCTATTTTTCACCATGACATAATTTTTTTAAACACAATATCATTATGCAATTTTTTTTTATTTATTACTTTTAAATTTATCTTAATTTGGAGTCTACATTTTATTAATACAGTATTAATACACTTGAAAAAGTACAACAAAAAGTAATGAAAATTCTTGAAAAAACTAATGAAAAAATTTAAACCTTCTAGGGACCAAGGATAATGGTTCAACTAAATGAATGTTAAACATAAGCAAAGTAAAACAATTGTTCTTGCTTTCAAGGGGTTATAGAAAATAGATTGAGATAAAAAACAATTGTTTTTGCTTTCAAGGGACTATAGAAAATAGTTTGAGATAAAAAACAAATGTTCTTGCTTTCAAGGGACTATAGAAAATAGTTTGATACAAAAAACAAATGTTCTTGCTTTCAAGGGACTATAGAAAAAAGTTTGAGATAAAAAACAATTGTTCTTGCTTTCAAGGGACTATAGAAAATAGTTTGAGATAAAAAGCAAATGTTCTTGGTTTCAAGGGACTATAAAAAATAGTTTGAGATAAAAAAAATTTGAGTTAACCAATGTTCGACTTACTGAGAATTAACAGTATATTGAAATGAAATTATTAAATTTCTAGACTAAATTAGAAGTTGTTTTTTTTTCTTCTTTTATTTACTTTTTTTCATTTTTTGTTTTCTATTATTTGTACATACAATGACTGACTTGAAAATGCAGGGAGTGTACGTTAGGGTGTTGACTTTTTGATAAATTTTTGGTATCTTCAGTTTTCAATATAAAAACAAGAAGAACTTTAGTTTGAAAGTAACTGAAAAGTCATTGATTTTATTTAATTTCTGAAAAAGATCACCATGACCCTTGATTACACACTTGCTCTCATATATCAGTGAATTTTTTTTCTTCAAAAGTGTATCAATCTAGGTCTCAAAAGAACCAGAATATAGTGATTTCAAAATTCATAATCTTTTTTACTGAAACATTTTTTAAAAAAAAATTGCAAACAAAATGTCATAAAAGACTACCTTTTCAATTTTTAGTTAAAAATTGTTGTTTTTTTATAGAATTTAAGCAAATCATATTTATTTGAAACCATTATTATTTTTGAAATCTCTATGAAATTCTGGTTCTTTTGAGACCCAGGTTGATATACTTTTTAAGAAAAAATCACTGATATACGGGGTAAAAAAATCACTGATATATGGGAGCCTGTGTGTAATCATGGTGGGTGACCTTTTTCAAAAATTAAATATCAATGACTTATTAAATATCAATGACAAAAATACCAATAACTTTTCAGTTACTTTCAAACCAAAGTTCATCTGTTTTTTATATTGGAAACTTGATTTTTATCCCTAAAATTCATATCCCTAGTGTACATACATTCACTGGCTTAAATAGGGAAAAAATTCATAACAAATTCTGGAGAGCATTAGTCATCTTACTATCATAAGCAAGGTTAATGAATCTTTAATTAACAAACACTTAATCTCTTCTCTTGAATCTAATAACTTATTTTCTGATTATCAATATGGACTTCAATCTTCTCGTTCTACTGCTGATTTGTTAATGATAATAACTGTTAGGTTTTATCGTGCATTAGATAGGTGTGCAGAGACTAAGGCTTTTGCTTTTGAAATTTCTAAGCTTCTGATAAAGTTTGGTGTGCTGGTCTTCTCCATAAGCTCTCTTCTTATGGTGTAACAGGTAACATCTTTAAGAATATTGAATCTTTCCTTACCAATCATAACAAAAGTTGTCCTCAATGGACAGCACTCTTTTTCATGTCCTGTAACTTTAGGTGTTCCTCAAAGTTCTACCCTTGGCCCTATACTCTTTTTTACATTAATGATCTTCCAGATATTCTCACATAAGGTGGCATTATTTGTTGATGATGTTACAATTTATTCTCGTCTTGATAAAAAGTTTTTAGCTAATCGTTATCACAATCATCTAGATCTTCCTATATTCATGAACAATAATCTACTTGATTAGTCATCTTCCGTTCATCTTTTAAGATTAACTCTTACTTCTGATTTTTCTTAGAAACCATATATCAAATCCTTTGCTAAATTAGCATCAGCTAAAGTTGCTTCTTTTTATTGTTCTCACCACTTTCTTACTTCGGATTCTATTCTTTATCTTTATAAATCTCAAGTTCATCATTGTATGGAATCCTGTTGCCATATCTGGGGAGAATCTTCCAATGATGCCTTTTTTCTTTTTGACAAGGTGCAAAAATGCTTTGTAAACATAGTTTGACCTGCACATGCAGCTAAACTTCAACCATTGTCACATCTTCGTAATGTTGCTTTTCTTACTCATTTCTATAAATACTATAATGGCCGCTGCTCTAAAGAGCTATTATTTCTTGTGCCATCTACTAAAATTCATTCTCGTGTTACTCGTCATTCAATTAAGTCTTGTTGTTTTACTGTGGCTGTTTCTAAGTGCTTCAAAAACTCATATTCATCTTCTATTTTTTCCTCAAACATCAATCCTTTGGAATTCCCTTTCTTCATCTTGTTTTACTGATTCATATAATTTGCTTTTAAGTTGTCTGTTAATTATTATTTTGCTCTATAAAATTCATCTTTTCTCTTCCAGTAACTTCCAACTCTAATAGTGGTTTCTGGTAGCCTTGTTCGAAATAAAGATGTTAAAAGAAAAAAAAAAAAGAAACTCTAACCCTTAACCTGATGTACACTCTCTACATGTTTTCCCTATTTAAGTCAGTTGACTTATGCACTCCTTTATAAAATAAATTAAATAACATTGCATAATGCAAAAGAATGCATCATTCATGATGCAAAATATCATTCCGCGTAGCAAAATATTAAAATTCACAATCCAAAACATCAAGATAGATTTTATAACAATGCAAATTATCAAACAAAATGAAAAATGTTAATTTCATGAGGCAAAATATTAAGATTTGTTGTTATTATTGTTATTGTTATTATTAATATTATTATTATTGTTGTTGTTGTTGTTACATTTGTAAATAAGAACAATATTTCAATTCTTACTAAATATTTTTTGTCAAACTAATGCATCTAAGAATATGCAGGCCTTGTGATAAAGTTAGAGAGATTGCTCCGCGCACATGAAACATGCCCATTAAAGGTCTTCTGGATGCAAAAAATAGCGCTCGCTTATTTTGTCATGAGAGTAAAAAATCGCACTCGTCTGAAGAACTTGCAAGGGAGAAAACTATAAGTTGATGTTAAAGAAAAATTTTTGTTAAAATTTTTTTACTGAAGTCAAAATATGTTTGATTAAATAGTAAAGTTTGCATATTGTTAAATAATACTTAAATAATACCATGAAGTTATATTCGTTATAAAGTACATCACACAAATTAAAATTAAAAATCTCAAATAACTGGATGAGTGAGCATGGTGTCAATCTGCATCATCATAATAAATGCTTTTAAATAATGCATTAATTAAATTAAAGTGTTCGGGTAAAACTTTATCCTCCTCAAGATGTAAAGTTTCAATGAACACCTAAAGGTTCCTATCGATTGGAAGTATGCTGAATACAATAGCTAATTTACCAAATAGGCACAATATTTTTACACATCAAAATTACGGGATTTATGTGCTAGATGATTATAGTGCACATAATGCCAGAAATCAAAGCTGCCTTACTGAAGAAAGGCTATATTTACGTTGGAATAGGTAATGGTATTACAGGGGATGTCCAAATTAATGATACAGATTTCCACAGGCCTTTGAAAGTTAAGTAAAAAGAGTTGGAACAAAACTTTAAGGCACTGTGGGTAACCAATGCTTTGGACGGAAGCAAGAATTATCTTGTTTCAGAAAGAGTTTTTGCTTTAGTGGGAGAAAAGCTTCAAGCATTTTGAAAAACATTCTTTCCACCATAGGTGCAGGTGGAAAGTTTTTTAGCAATTGAGACATCATATGTATATATCATTTTATATAAACATATTTATAAAGATTAATTTTTATATCCTCCTACTATCAATTCAACCAAACTCCCCGTTTATTAGATTTGAGAAAAAAATCTACTCCCTCCCCTCCAACCCCCCCCCTACTTCCCCTCCTTTGTTTATTAAATCTGGACTAAAATTCCCACCAACCCGTTTATTCCCCCCCCCCTCCCTTGTATTTGGGACTCAAGAGTATTTACTATATGGAAGACTACTTATATTATAGTATTTACTATATGCAAAATTAATTTAACTACTTAACTTACTACATAGAAAGCTATTTATAATAAATGTTCTGCATTTTAAATTGCATAAAAAAATGTGTTTCATAATATATTCACATATTTTTAAAATCAAATATGCAATAATTTTTTTAAAATAAAACTTCAAAGATATATATAGATTTATTTAAATTTTTTTTACTTTGAAAATTGTTGAGATTTCTTAAAGAATTGTTACAAAGTCTGTTTCTTGTCTTGTTTTGATTGACCTACAAGTTTATATTACATTTATACTACAAGTTTAGCTTTGATAATTTAAAAAAAAGCTAACTGACTAATAACAGGATTTCCTTGTAAAATTGAAAGACTTTTTGAACAATTCAATGGTTCATTTCTATTCTAAATTTTTACTTATTTAATTTAGTGCTGCCTTTATCATTCCTATCTCAATCACTTACAGAGATCATTATTGACTTTTAATAACCATCTTTGATCTTATGTGATCTTGTGCAGAAAAGAACATGTCAGTGCCATTTGATTGACATAAATAATCTCTTACCTGCAAGTTTTTTATGTTACTTGCAAAATGACTTTTCTGTGTAGCTGTTAAACCGAAATTGAAATATTTCCATGTCACATAGATTGATGAACTGAGATTTTTCTTTTTCTTTCCTTCTTTTTTGCATATTATTTAATAGTCTTTTATTTCTCTTTTTTGATATTTTTATAAGTTTTTTTTAAATGAAATAATTTTTATTAATAAAGCTTATTAATAAAAATATCATGTTTCTAAAATATCTTCCTAAATATGTTTCTAAAGTCGAAAGTAAAATGTTATGTTTCTAAAATATCTTCCTAAATATGTTTCTAAAGTCGAAAGTAAAATGTTATGTTTCTAAAATATCTTCCTAAATATGTTTCTAAAGTCGAAAGTAAAATGTTATGTTTCTAAAATATCTTCCTAAATATGTTTCTAAAGTCGAAAGTAAAATGTTACAGTTTGTATAAAAACTTTACAAATGAGTACCTAAATTTTGTCATAATTAGATAGTAAATTTGGAAAAGTGAAAACTGCATGATGTAAAAATCATAATTGAAAAACTCTCTAGCCTTTTTACAAAATACTTATCTTTTATGTGCTTTCACCACTTCACTCTATCACCTTTCTCTTTGTTCTATATCACTCTCCTTCATCTCAAGATTGCACTCTTTTTGATGTTATTTATCCAATCATATTTACAATGATTGTATAGGTGACAGTTAGATTTTTGAGCTTCACTATGTAATTTTGCTACAGGGCTCTGAGACATTGAACGGCCCTGTATGAAAGTATTTAATAAAATCACAAGCATAAAAACAAAAAATTAATGAAATACATAACTCAAAGTATAAATTAGGTATAAATTAGGTATAAATATTCCTAACTATGAGTTAGCTATATATTCCTAACATGCTATGAGTTAGATAATACTACATTAAATTAGGTATAAATTAGGTATAAATATTCCTAACTATGAGTTATATATTCCTAACATGCTATGAGTTAGATAATACTACATTAAATTAGGTATAAATTAGGTATAAATATTCCTAACTATGAGTTAGCTATATATTCCTAACATGCTATGAGTTAGATAATACTACATATTATTGTTATAAAATGTACAAACAAAAGTTAAATATTGAAAAAATTAAGTTCACTAAAGTATATAAGGATTTTTCAACAGAAAGGTTTAAGGATTAAGGATTGTTATTCAACTAATTCTACTTCAATCGAGTCAATTAGTAGGAAATCCATAGTTGATTATATCAACTATTAAATTTCTAGAAATTAGTCGATTAAGTTGACTAATTTTGACTCTCGACTAATCAACTTTTAGTTAATTTAGTTGAAGTCGATAACAACACTAAAAAACAAAAGTTTGTAAAAACAAATAATATTCTAATTATTTGTGTTTTGAAATTGCTTAAGTTAATAATTAAAAATAGTTTAGAATAAATACTCCAATTGACATCCATTGCCAATAACCCAGATCTACTTTGGAGCTTCTAATTTTAACCACTTGTTGGTTTAATCCTTAATTTGATAGTAAAACTTCAATGGAGTGATTTCTATTCAACAATTTGGAAGTGGACAAAAACATAATGTGATCTTACCAAATGACCAGACTAAACCTACCAATGCACTACACCATCACAACCCTATATAATCTATTTATTTTGTGTTACACTTTTTTTCATAATCTTTTATTTGACCTCATCCTTGTATATTTTACTCATTATAATCATGATTTTATTGGTTTGCACTAAGCAAAAACAAAGCATTGACAATGTAGGTCTAATAATAAAACAAATCACCAAATAATAAAATTATACATTTGCAGATGTTCTTTAAAGAGTAAACAATGATAAATTGGAAAGCCAATAGATAAAGAAATACCATAGAGGTGAGTAGAGGAATAAGAGCAAAATAATCATTAACGCAAGGAAGGACAAGGAGTTTCATATGCTCCATCCCCTGGGCAGGACCTAAAAGCAGGGCAAGATTTTACCCATCTATAAGTGTATTTAAAATTAAAAACAAAGCATTCAAATCATAGAGATGACCAAATAATCCATATGCAAAAAATGCTAAAAATTACTCATACTTGACACCAGATCTCCTATACAATTATTCAGCTTGATAGTATACACAACAAGAAATAAGATATATGTAGCATATTTGTATAACAAATGTTTTCTTAATTAGTATCTACTGAACCATTCAGATAAATTTAGACAAAACTATGTCAGTAAATTTCATACTTAAGAGTAACCCTAATTAAATAAAAAAATAAAGTTAATTTAACAAAACTATTTCACTTTGCAACTTCTCAAACACACTTTCACTTTAAAGGACAATTTTATGACCAAATTGATGGAGTAACATTAGGTTCACCATTTGCACCATTCTCGCAAATCGTTTTATGAGTAACTTTGAAGAAAAGTGGTTATAATTGTATAATGGAGTCAGACCAAACTTTTATAAAAGACATGTTAACAACAGATTTGCGGAAATTAAAATTTCATGCTTCCAGTTTTCTTGATTACATTAATACCACACATAAATGTCTTTCCTAATAAAAAAAATTGTACTTTTAGGTGCTTAATACATGGTGCTCTTAGGTGCTTAATATCCTCCAATACTTGTTTATTAATTTTTGAGTTTTTTCCCAACCTCTCCAAGCTTATTAAGAAATATTTTATAAAAAACACTTACTCGGAACTTAATACTAATTATAATAGTTTTATTTCTTTTGCATATAAGAAAGGTCTTATTAAATGTTTAATTGAAAATTAAAATGAACAACACAAAATCATGTCTCAATAAAAATAATAATCTTGGGCAGATGGTAACTGTATCCAGCTGTTATCTTGTAGAAAACCCATAGGCAAAGACTTAAGGGGTAAACAGATTATCTGTTGACCAGCTTTGCACCCCTTCTTTATCTATTAGGCTGGCATAGATGTATTTAAAATACATTGTTTCTTGTTTAGGATGTCAAATGTTAGATCTTTTTGACTTTTTGGATGGGTTTTGCTTTGTCTCTATTTTTATGACTAAGCAACTCATTCTATTATCTCCTAATGAGAGTTGAGCTCTAAATCTCAGTTTTATGGTTCTGAGGCCAATTTGTAGTCAGGTTTCCTAAACTCTGTGGTAGCTGTCAAGAGGCTTATTCCATCAACAGCTGTAAAATATCAGAGTACCAACAGTGCCATGTTGTGCATGGATGGTATTCCTGTTCATACTTTTGGTGTGCATTGTTGAGGCCATATTTGGAGCCCTTTATTATGGCTTAGGGTTTATTAATAGTAAAGAGGCAATTGCTTAGACTATTAAATAGTGTACTAAGTACTAACTGTGCTTTGAGTTAAGTTAACCAATTTAAAAAACGAATAAATTATCAAAAACAATAAAACACAAAGAACCATTACCAATCCACCCCGTTCTCTAAATCTATCATTCACTAATATTCGTGACCTTGGAAGTAGCTTTTCTTCTGATGAGTCTTATCTTTTGCAAAGTTCTACTTTTGACTTTCTCAATTTCTAACACAAAAAGTCAACTTTCCAACTTGCTTTCCAGACAATCTGAATCATCTACCTTTTCTACTCAACTTGTGTCAGTGCTCAGTTTCTCCACATTCATGCTTAGGTACTTCTAATCATGGTTTGATCTCTCTAAGACAATTATCGCATTCTTCTACATCATTAGAATTCCTCTATCATCATACCTCTTACAACTACCTTTAAGCTGTCTGGGACTCTTTCCATGATTTTATTCCTGCTAACAAATAAGCTTTCTATGTAACTTCTTGGATTTAGGCTGGCATAGAATCTTTTATTTCCTCTCTACTATTCCGAATCAAGCCTCACTCTTCTCCAAGGTTTTTCTCTCATTGTGCTGCTGCAATTTCTTCCATATCTATTGCCAAAACAGTTCTTTAGATAACAGACGTCTGTTTACTATTGTTGGAAACCAGTGTAAAAAGGTTTTGTCTAGCGCCAAAGTCTGCTATTCTCAGGTTACAAAATTTGGTATTTCATCTCAAAAATTAGGCTCTGTTAAAGATTCCCTGGAGACTTCTGAAGAATATTTAACAGTATCTATTATAAGGGAAAATCTGTTATCCCTACTCTCTTGCACGGTTCAGATTTTGTCACCTCAGCTAAAAAAAAAGCTGAATTGTTTGCTAAGAACTTTTCATCACTCTCATCTCTTGATTTCACTAATCACACCCTACCTGACATAGCTGAAAAACAGTTTGATCCATTGCTTGATACTCATATTACTCCAGTTTCTGTATCTAATGTGATTTCCTGCTTAGACTCCTCTACAGCTTGTGGTCTGCTCAACATATTTTTTACAGTGCTGTAGAAGTGTTCTCCAGATCTATCATTATACTTTTAAAACTATTTAACAAGTGTTTATCAGAGTCTTGTTGTCCAGTCTGCTGGAAAGTGACATCTGTTATCCCTATTTTCAAAAATTCTAGAGAGCGATCTGATTTGTCCAACTATTGTCCCATTAGTCTTCTTCCTATCAAAAGCAAGATTTTTGAGTCTTTAATTAACAAACACTTAAGCTCTCAGCTTGAGTCTAATAACTTTCTTTTCGATTGTCAATATGGATTTCAATCTTCTCGTTCTATTACTGATTTATTAACGGTAATAACTGATAGGTTTTGTTGTACATAAGATAGATATGGAGAGGTTAAGGCTATTGCTCTAGACATTTCTAAAGCTTTTGATAAAGTTTAGCATGCTGATCTTCTCCATAAGCTCTCATCTTACAGTGTATTAAGTAACATCTTTAAGATTATTGAATTCTTTCTTACCAAGCGTAGTATAAAAGTTGTCCTCAATGGACAGTACTCTTCTTCATTTCCTGTAACTTCAAGTGTTCCTCAAGGCTTTATCTTGGCCTTATACTTTTTTTAATTAACATTAACATGAAATTCTCACATCTAAGGTGGCATTGTTTGCTGATAATACTACCATTTATTCTTGTCTTGATAAGAAGTCAACACTTTCTAACTTCTTGGAGGGGGCATTTAAGATCCAAAAAAATCACATCCTTTTCAAGCTTTTCTTTTTTTTTTTCAAACTTAAGAAATAAGAATTGATCTAGGATTAACTCTTACTTCCGATATTTCTTGGAAACCATATATCAAATCATTTTCAAAATCAGCATCTACTAAGGTTGCATCTCTTTATCCTGCTTGCCACTTTCTTACTCCAAGTTCTATTCTTTATCTCCATACATCTTGTATCCATCCTTGTATGGAATACTGTTGCCATATCTGGAGCAGATTTTCAAATGATGCCCCTTCTCTTTTAGACAAAGTTCAAAAGTGCATTGCAAATGGAGTTGAACCTGCTCTTGCAGCCAACCTTCAACCATTGTGAAATTGTCTTAATGTTGCTTCTCTTTTTCTTTTCTATAAATACCATAATGGGCGCTGCTCTAAAGAGCTAGCATCCTTTGTGCCATCTATTAAAGTTCATTCTGGTGTTACTCGTCATCCAATTGAGTCTCATCCTTTTATTTTGACTGTTCTTCATTGCTTCAAAAAATCTTATTTTAGTTTTTTTCCTCAAACATGAGTTCTTTGAAGTTTGCTTCCTTCTTCTTGTTTTCCTGATTCATATAATTTGCAATCTTTTAAATTCTGTTAATCGTTATCTTGCTTTATAAACTTCATCTTTTCTCTTCAAGTAACTTCCAACTATAATAGTGGTTGCTTGCAGCCTTGTTGGAAGTGAAGATGTTTAAAAAAAAAAGAAACTATTATTGACAATACTGAGATCTTTCAATCCAATTGAATTTTCTTCATTTGATAAGGATCCTATTAGATTTTTTGTTTCTACTTTTATTTTTTTATTTGACGCAGTAGCATCAAGACAAAAATTAGGCCACAAAAACCTTATTCTAAAACACAATTTTAATTTAATAAAATAGAAACCAGTATGTAAGTCTAGTATGTTGAAAATCTAATGACAATAATCTTTTGATAATATTTTTTTCTTCATAGCTGCAAATCGGTCAATAACATCTTTTAAATTTAATTGAGCTGCTATTTCAGCTTTAATAGCTAATAAACTTAATGCAGACAAAGAATCTCACACTATTGTAAGAATTGATAGATCTCTAAGAATGTTGGAGCTAAACTTTTAGGGTTTAGGGTTTGGTAAAGTTAGCTTTTATAGTTCAGTTATATTGCAATAATGATTAGCATGAAGTAGGGTGAAGGCAGTAAGATCTGCATTAATCTGCATTAGTTAAATTAGTCATAAGCATTAATTTATCTAACAGAATAAATATCAATTGATATTTTTCTATTTTTGTCTGATTTTGTAAAATTGGATTTTTGGAAAGAGTTTTAGAGGTTGCAAAAACCTCAGTTGTTGTAACAATCTCCTTTTGAAGGTCGCACATGTCTCCTGATAAAAAATGTTTCTGTTTCTTATATATCAAACTAAGTTTTCTACCCTTTTTATGTAGATATGTGTAGAAAGAAGGAAGACGTGTGTAGGAAGAATGCTTATACATAAAGTTTTTCATTACGACGCTTTAATTTTTTGCCATTTCCTACTTTCATTCAGATTTTAATGTGTCTAAAATTTAAAGGGAAAGAGTATTTTTGCAATCTTTCAAATTAAAAGATTAAAATTCCTTTAAAACCATTCCCTGATTTATAAATATAAATTTTATAAATCAAAAAGTTGCATGAACTGGTTGGGGCATCTAGGTGTAAAACTCTGCTTTTTGCAGATATTCTTTTAATTAAAAAAAAGTTACTACTTTTTCATTGATTATTTCTTATTTTTGATAGTTATAATTTTTTTCATTGCTAAAGGTTTGTTCCTGGTAATCTTGTTTAAAAAATAATAATTTTTAAGTGCTTATGAACTTTAAAAAAAATTTTATGCTCTTGGTAAAAAGTGTATAAATTAATTTTTAGTGTCTACATTCTTCAACAATCATTAATATTATTATAAAATATCGTTAAAAATTTTTGTATTTTTGATTTAAAAAAAGTATTCTTCTAATTTTAGAAGTAGCATTGGGTTCAGTTGTCTCTAAACTCTGTTTCTAAAAAATGTATACACACTATTATATATTTTAGTTTCATTTACTCTTCTTTAAACATTATTAATATTCTAAGCTTTCAGCACAGACATGCAGTTATCAAATGTCTGTGCTGAAAATGTTTATGAGGGTTTTTTTAATTAATTCCAAGAGCTTATCATTTATAGATGTTACACCTTTTGATTATATTAGGTGCTGACAATTTTATTTTTTAGTAAAGAAAAAAAATTTACCCTAAAGACCCTAAATTCAAGTAATGTCTTGTAAGCCAGCAGAAAAATTTCTTCTCTAAAATTCTATCAACCTAGATCTCAAAATAAGGGAAAATATATATAATAAAGATGTCATTTAATTGATATTGTTGATAATCTTTGAAGATACCAATGGAAAAAGTATTAAAAAAACAAGAAGAGAGGAGCAAGTTTCAAAGAACTGATGTTTCAAGAAAAAAACTAGACAAATAAGGACTTTAGGTGTACTTAGGACCAGTCACAGTAAAAGAGTGAGACTTACTTGAATGATGAATAACACAAAAGTGAATTTTAGTAGATGGCACGAGAGGCGCTAACTCTTTAGAGCAGCATCCATTAAAATATTTATAGAACCAAGAAAGAGAACCAACATTATGACAATGTGACAATGGTTGAAGGTTGGCTGCATGTGCAGGTCTAACTATGTTTATAATGCATTTTTTCACCTTGTCTAAAAGAGAAAGGGCATCATTCAAAGATCCACTCTTGATATGGCAACAGTATTCCATACAAGGACGGATTTGAGATTTTCAGAGATAAAGAATAGAATCCAGAATATGAAAGTGGTGAGCACGATAAAGATATGCAATCTTAGGAGCTGCTAATTTTGCAGTGCATTTGATATATGGTTTCCAAGTAAGAGTTAATCCTAGAAGGGGACACGGTGGGATCAAACTTATGAAGCAAGCACTCTAACACTATACCATATAACGCATTTATATAAATGCGTTATATGGTTTATATAAAATATATAATTTAGCTAAATATTCACTACATATTTTAAAATATATATATTATATATATATATGTATATATATATATATATATATATATATATATATATATATATATATATATATATATATATATATATATATAATATATATTTTAAAATATGTAGTGAATATTTAGCTAAGTTATATATTTTATATAAACCATATAACGCATTTATATAAATGCGTTATATTGTATAGTGTTAGAGTGCTTAACTTAAAAGTGATAAAAATTTATTTTCGTATGAAAGTCATTTCATTTGCGTAAACAAAAGCATGATACTTTTAACTAACACTTCCTGTTTTAAAAAACATTAAACAATGATAACTAATGGCAACAATACCTTTATTGATTAAAAATTATACTTTTGTGACACAAATAAAAAAAAAAATTTTGCATAACAACACTTAAACTAGCACTACTGATGAAACATTGAAAGGCCTCTAGTGCTAAAAATATTTTGTAATATTTTGTTACAAATCTATATATATCTATATATATAATCTATAAAATATGTATATATATGTATATATATATATATATATATATATATAGAACCCTTAGATGTTGTCCGAAAGTTTTTTCCATATTTTGTTGACAAAAAGTAAAAATTAAAATGCAAGACCGGAATTTTTTTTTTTTAATAATGATAGACTCCCTGCATTAGTTATCATTGCCTTTCGTCCAACATGAAAATGTTGGACGAAAGTCAAAAGTAATTAAAAGTGATGTATGTGTTGGCGTAAGAATCACTTTTTTCCTTCCGCTCTTCCCAAAGCCAACAAACTATATATATATATATATATATATATATATATATATATATATATATATATATATATATATATATATATATATATATATATATATAAAAAATATATTTTTATCAATAATTTAATTCAAATCTAGAATTTATTATTATTATATTATTATTTTTTTTAAGTTTGATGTTTAATGACATGTATATGTATATGTGAATTTATAAAATACATGGTATTATTAGAAGACTTAAAATAAAAAACATAAAAACAAAAATCCTTAAAAGAACTTCTAGTGTTTAAAGTTGAATTTATTATTACCTGATCTCTAGGACACCAAAAAGTACTTTAAAAGTGAACCTGTAGCTTTTCTGTAAAATGATAAATTAAAAGACTTCTATAACTCTGATTTATTCTCAATATAAGGTTTTCACAAAAACTTAAGGGCATAAAATGGAGTTTTTGACACTAAACCTTGAGTTCTATTTGAGACTTTCCACTCCTAATAAAAAGAAAATTGAAATAAAAAGTACGATTTTCAAATACAAATTTAAAAAATATTCATTAGAAAAATAAAATTTACATCAAGTTAACTTTAATGAAAAACAGAGTTAGTTTGACACATTTTGCATTATATGATGTTATTTATTCACTTTTAATAAAATCATGTCCAAAAAAAACAGTTAAAGCAAATAATTTTTTTCCAGAAGCACAACATTCACTATCTTAGAAATATTATGTATTTACAGCTTTTTTTTAAAAAAAACATAGTCAATATGACTTTATTGTTATTAAATTTAATAAACACATGTAGTTTATGGTAAACAGACTTTTCCTGCACAAAATGCAAAATAAAAGAGAAGCACGTTGTTGATCTCTGATTATAATCAATTTGATAAGATGGGTTTTATGATTGTTGAAAATTTTTTATTGTGTACAAATATATGCTAATATGAAAAAAAGAAAAAACTAAAAAGTTAAAAAAACCTAGCATAGTTTATTTTGCATGCTAGAGGTAAAAATTATCCCTAATTGTGCTGCTGATGAGCTTCTTACAGTATCATTTTATAAATCATTAAGCTTTTAAAGCTTTTGATTTTTTTAAGGTATTAAAAATTTTATATAATATTGTGTTAAAATTGTGTTAAAATATATTTAAACAGAAGTATATTAAACAGTAGTATAGCCAGAAAACATCATTTTATTTTAAATTATTTTGTTCATATCTCTTTATTATATGTGTTGTAAATCTTAAATTTTATATCGCTAATTTCTCTACATAAGCCTATGAGCAAATAGCTCTAAACATTTAAGATGTAGGAAGTAATATTTATTTCTTAAACTATAACAGCTTTCCTACGCATACTTTTTACATTTTCTTTACATTTTTTATTTGTAATTATGAAGTAAAGCTGTGATGATAATAAGTCATAATAAGCAATTTTCATATTTAAAACATTAAATTATTAAATTTTTTAAAAATCATTAAGCTTTTAAAGCTTTTGATTTTTTTAAGGTATTAAAAATTTTATATAATATTGTGTTAAAATTGTGTTAAAATATATTTAAACAGAAGTATATTAAACAGTAGTATAGCCAGAAAACATCATTTTATTTTAAATTATTTTGTTCATATCTCTTTATTATATGTGTTGTAAATCTTAAATTTTATATCGCTAATTTCTCTACATAAGCCTATGAGCAAATAGCTCTAAACATTTAAGATGTAGGAAGTAATATTTATTTCTTAAACTATAACAGCTTTCCTACGCATACTTTTTACATTTTCTTTACATTTTTTATTTGTAATTATGAAGTAAAGCTGTGATGATAATAAGTCATAATAAGCAATTTTCATATTTAAAACATTAAATTATTAAATTTTTTAATTAACCCCACAATATTTTTAAGTTAGGTTATGTCTCAAATTGGTTACAATTGGTAACAAGGTTACATTCTTATATTTTTAATAAAATAAACTTTATAATGCAATAAATGTTTTTTTGTTATTGTCATACTGCTATTTATCATGTTTTATTTTATTTTTAATGTTCAAAAGTTTCATGTCAAACAGTTACTTTATCACCAAAAAAAAATAAAGTTTTAATTTGCAACAAATTAACCCTATGATATTTATTAGGCTCCATTACGTCTCAATTGATTACACTTTTAAAAGCTACAATCTCCGAGCATCTTTTTTTAAGTTATGTCTCAATTGTTTACTCTTTTGAAAACCATTTGGCTTTTATTATCAGTTTGCATATTTCATAAATGGTTATCATTTATGTCAAAAAAAAAATATTTCAAACTTTTTAAGTTTTTATAAAGCCTCAATCAAAAATGTATATAAAATATCATTGGTTCACTTGCTTTTAACACAATAAAATAGTTCTCTCAGCCATTCATGTTCTATGTGAGCTCATCGAACTTTCATAGAATATTGTATGTATGGTTGTTGAAAAATGTTTTAATAATTAAAGAAAACTATCTAATCATGTAACATAAATTGCGTATCTTAAATTTTTTGTTACATGATTCAATAGTTTATTTTTTCTTCCATTCTTTTTTAATGAGATAAATCAATGAAAATTTCTTGTAAGTGGAAATCAGCCTTATAATGTTATGTCAATGCATAACATTGTTATATTGGTTATAACATGATTTTACTTTTTTTGTGTGTTTTTAAAAATATTATATACATTTAAAATATTAGCATATAAAACAACAAAAAAGTTGCATAAAAAATTTTTTGGAAACTGAAAATAACAAACTTAAAATAAGAGAGTTTTAAATGTAAGTAAAAACAATAAAATATGTAGACCAAATACCAAATATAGAGTTGACTAACACAAAATAATACACATTTTGTTTAATAAGATCTTTGATCAAATAATGTTTTAACTGAAATTTTTTTTTTTAATTTCTCTCAGATTCAAAATAGCTCGACAAGAATGTAACTGAATGTTTAATATTATGAAACAAAAATAATTTGCTTTTTTTAAACTTGGTTGTTTACTTATATATTTTAAGACATTTATGCTATACCATAATTTAAGTAGGTTTAATTACTTATACATTTTAATTATTTATGCTATACCAATGGTCGGCAACCCCGGGCTTAGGAATTGCACGCTGCTCTTTTAACTAAATTGTGTGGCTCTTTAACAAGTCTGAATTACATATATTTTAATTTTATTGAAACAAATAAAGAATTTTATTTATTATAGTAAAAATATTTTTTCAAATTTTGTCAAAATTATGAAAATTTTTTATGAGATAAATCAATTATTTAAAGTTGCATAGAGTTATATTAAAATAAAGTAATTATTTAATTAGTATTGCTCAAACACAGGCATAGTTCTGTAAAAATGCATGAATAAAATTTCCGTGCAAAAGTGTCAACCTTCTATTTAAAAACCGTTAATTTTTGGATGTAATGCTTAAGCATAAAATCAGAACTAGAGTGAAAACAGTATTGTTATATTAAAAAATGAAAATTAATCTATTTATCTTAAACTATGATCTGGCTAACTTTTTAAACAACACTTTAATTTTGCCAAACATTTCTCCTTAAGACTCCAGTTGTAAAAGGACTTGGTAGTAAAAATAGTTAAAGCAATAAATCTTTGCAAATTTTATTTATTATTTGATAAATTTAGATATACTAATTTATTGTTGTATAGAGATGTCTGTTGTTTATCTAGGGGAGTGTTCTTAAACTTTTTGGTCAATTTATTGATATTAAAACAGTTTTTATCATCAAAAGCTTCTGAATACACAGAGTTTAATGATAGCGATTGATTACAAAAATTTTGTTTTGCTAGAGTTATGGCAGCTTGTCTTAACAATCTCAATAAGATTGCAATGGCGAGACAGTTCAGATGAGGACAGAAAATGAAGTTTATTTTGATACTCAAATATCTGTCCTATTTTAAGAAATCAAAATTTAATTTATTTCTTCTGTTTAAGAAAGAAAATTGAAAAGCAGGAAGTGTTATTAAAATTAAGTATTTTTTGGCTGCTATCAAAAAAATGAAAGATTTTTTTTGCCAATCGTTTTACAGAGTTCACCTTATTGTTAATAGCAAATAAATTTAAATTGTTCCAAAAAGTCATTATAACTCAATTTGGACTTCTATTAATAGATTTGAAATCAAATATACTTTCAAATAGAATTAAAAAACTTGGAAAGAAATGCAGAAAAGTTTGCAGTAAATCATAAGTGGAGAAAACTTTTAACTTCTCAAAAAGAAGATCAAGTTAAATTTGAAACATGGAATAATCGTGCTGAAATTAATGAACTTAAGGTGGTGGCATTTGAATTCCTGACAGTTTTTCGATCAACATATTATTGTGAGCAGATATCTAGCTAATTAGACATCATTATAAATAACTTAAGACATTCTCTTAATGAATATTAGTCTTGAAAGTTGTCTAAAATTAAAGTCTTCCATTTATGATAATTCTGTGAATCATTTCATTCACAAAAGTCTCACCAATCTTTTTGTTCAATTCTATTAAATTGATTTAATTATTTATTTACTTTACAAAATGTAAAAATAAGTTCATAAGATATTTAAATATTATTGAATATCATAAAGTAATAAGTTTATTTAAAAACTTTGGCATATAAATTCGCCAAATGATTACACACAAGCAGTAAACACCTGAGGGAAGAAATGAAGTACGTTAGAATAAAGGATAATTATTTTTCGAACAAATCATATTTTGAAAGTTGTTAAGACAAAAATAAAGATTAATAGAGGAATATTTAAAAATAAATAAGACCTAAACAGTACTTACAATAATAAAAAATAAATCACTTTATAAAAAGTATGCATACAACAATGAAAGGCCTCAGAATGAAAAAAAAACGATGGTGATGTGTAATCCTAATCTTTTTGTTCAATTTTATTAAATTGATTTAATTTTTTATTTACTTTACAATATGTAAAAATAAGTAAATAAAACATTTAAATATTATTGATATATCATCAAAATATTATTGAAAATATTATTGAAAAATCATGAAATAATAAGTTGTTGATAATAACACTGTGTAACAAATTTTCACTTTTGTTCTGTTCCCGAGTTGAAACTGTGTTTTCCTAACCTGTTAGGTTTAGAACAGAAAGGAAATTGTTGTTATTCCAGAAAAACTTTGCTTCTATGACTGGGACAATTAAGTTTGGAAAATTGTGTTTTTTCAAGAAAATTCTTGATTTGCTTTAAATGCCAAGCCTCCTCCTATAATATTCCTGAGCTGCTAGAGTTGTCCAGATGTTTCTACAGAGGGAGCAGCTTGGAGCAGTTTCGTTGCAATTGTTCAGGGTCTCCTAGGTAATCACAAAGCTGAAAACTATGCGGAGTTGATGCAGACTCTCATAAAGAAGTACGATAAAATGGGAACGTCTTTGAAAAGTCCATGAATCTCAACAAATTCAAGGAGAACATGGGCGCTTACTCCAAGGAGCAAGGTAAACTCTTTCATCAAGATATATTGGATTTTGAACATCATTACCAAGAACAGTATTACGAAAACATTTAGAGGGACTACATTTGGGGGCTACTTCAAGAGAGTGATTCACATTACAATCGTACATCTAGAAAATCTAAACATTTCTGAACCTTGTTGTGTGGTTTCTGACTGTGTTTGTCTATTTCTTGTGTTTTCACTTGATCATAATGGTGAATATTTTTTTATTTTCACAAAAAACAAGTTTTTTTCATGTTTTTGTCATGTTATCAAAATTTATGCTTAATGAAGTTTGCATACAGTAGACATAAGCAATTGAAATATAATACTTAGAAGCCAGGAACAAAAATTGTGTTACATATAGGGTTTCCACTCCTCCTTAAAAATCTTAAATATCCTTAAAAAAAAATCCTCCCTAAAAGTTCTTAAATATCCTTTAAAAAAATTAAAATTTGACTGCTCTCCTTAATATCTCCTTTTTTTTCTTTTTTTTCTAATCATCTAGGAAATTTTATTAAAATGAATGGATTATACTTACTAATAAAGAAGAAAATATATAGTCCATTGTAAGTTTGCAAACCTATATATATATATATATATATATATATATATATATATATATATATATATATATATATATATATATGTATATATATATATATGTATATATATATATATGTATATATATATATATGTATATATATATATGTATATATGTATATAAAGTAATATATTAGTTTATAATAATTTTTCTGTTTATATTTAAAGTTTATTGAAAAAAATGAGATTCTGTTTTTAATGTTATTATTTTCTCCTTAATTCTCTTTACTTTTTCTTTCAAAAAAATTGCTGTTCGTGACCAAATCTCCTGAAATATTAGGAAAATATCTCCTTAAGTCTCCTCAAAATCCTTACTTTTAGCCTCATTTTTAATAGTGGGAACCCTGTACATAGTTTAATCTTCAGTTTTTTACACTAGCATCCTTGCAGCTCTTGGTAATTTTTTAAAAATATATTTAAGGAAAAATGGCTCTTTATTTAAAATGGGTTGCCAACCCCTGTGCTATACCATAGTTTAATTAGGTTTAATTACTTATATATTTTAAGAAATTTATTTACTCCATTTTAGGATGCTGAAATGGAATCTGTTAAAATGAAGAACAAAATAGATGCATTTAATGAAGAGAAAGAAAGATTGTTGAATGCAGTTGTTGAAGCTGAGTATGTGTTTCTTTAAATTTGATTTTACACAATAGTAAATTCTACAGAATTTATTTGATTTATAAATAAACTCTTTGTTACCATTTTTAAGGTTTAAAGGGGTTTTTGATTAATTTATTTCAAAAATTCAAAATTGCATAAAATTGCATTTGATATTATGATTTGGTATTCAAAATTTAACATCATTAAAATAAACTATTACTGTATTTAGTAAAATATTGTTGTTAATATTGACTTCCTATTTTGTGATTATTAAAATTTTTAAATATTTAAAATTTTTAATTATTCAAAATTTTTGAATTATTAAAAATGTTATTTATTTTTTTTTATTATTATTATTAATTTTGATTAATATTTAACACTACTTTCAGATATTCAAATTATTCTAGCATAATAATAAATAAGAATAACAACTTTTTTATTATTAGAATAATTAGAATAATTAAACAATATGGTTTGTTATTTATGAGTCTAAAACCAACTCCATGAAAATATATTAGCGTTTATAAATTTTTATTGTTCATAATTTTGACACTACAATTGATTTTCTGTGGAGTACTTTTTTATTTGATTGAATTTGCAATAATCCCAAGTAAACTAAATTTATGATGTATTTGTAAAAGTTCATTAATTTTTACAAATGGTAAAAGTTTTTATTTTCTAGACGCCAGATTATGTTATGGGAAAAGAAAACTCAATTAGCTCGGGAAGTTCGAGAAACTGTCTATTCAGATGCTGCTGTTGAAGAAATGCATGCTTTGAAAACAGAGATTCATCGCATGGAGATGCGATATGCACAACTTATGAGACAACAAGAAAAAATGGTTCAGGATATGGAAATGACAGTCATAAAAAGAGAGAATATAATTTCAAAGTTTGAACCTTGTTTTATTCATGTTGATACATTTTAAAATTATTGTCACAGGACTAAACAATACATTTATTGTAGATTATTGTCATTTATATATATATATATATATATATATATATATATATATATATATATATATATATATATATATATATATATATTCTTTTTTTATCCAGAAGTGATGCTCAATCAAAGATAGATCGAAATAAGGTTGGAAAGCCACACATTAATAAAAGTACTTTCCAAAAGAAGTTAAGTGAGTTAAAGAAAAGTATTAGACAAGCAAATAAAGAAGCGGAAAAGTATGATGAAGGTTATATAAGTTATCTATTTCTATTAGTTTTACAAAAAAAGTATAAGGAAAAACATCTTATACCACTATAACACAGACATATAAAATTATATAATAATAATGCATTAAAAATAAAAAGAAGAACATACCATTTATAAATAACACATAGGGACAATTTTGAGGGTGTGTGTAGAGGGGTAACAAACAGTTTTTTTCCAGAATATAGATGTCTAGTCGACATTTGACACATTTTAATCAGCAAGTTCTTAGTTTTGTTTTTTTAGGAAGCAGTAAGCGGATTTTAAGAACTCATCTCCCCTCCATCATTTTTTTTCTAGAATTGCCCCTGATAACATATTAAAAATAAAAGGAAGAACATATAATAATAACCTATTTTTATATCACAATATTATAGACATTTTTTTATCAAAATATTATAGGCATTTTATATTACAATATTATAGACATTTTTTATATATTACAATATTATAGACATTTTCATATCACAATATTATAGACATTTTTATATCACAATATTATAAACATTTTATATCACAATAATATAGACATTTTATATACCATATATAAAATGTCTATGTAATAACATCAATATGTGCTAAACACACATATCAAATGATTTTTTTTTACCATGCCGTTTACTGCATTAAGTCTGACAAAGTTGTTTTGTTCAGAAGTGGTACAAAATAAGCATTAGGACCATCACGCTACGTAGAGTTACATATATTATTTAAATATTAATAGTACATATATTGTACTTAAATATGCATAAAAATGATGACATCATACTAAAATAAGATAGATGTCATACCTTGATGTGGACAGGCATAATGTACTAGATACATACTACGTAATACGAACATTATAAGAATGTTGTTTTATTTAATATTATTCAGAAATAAGTTCATCAGTAAGAAAGTGTATTGTGAAATAGAATGTGATACTGGTTGAAAATGACACAAAAACAGTAGCTTATTGACTCGTAATGTTTTGTATTGTACATATAATAAAGATAAAAATATATGAAAAAAATTCTTAATTTGATTGCTATCAATAATATTTCATTAGAATTTTTTGCAAATGTTAAACAAATGTTTACAGCTAATGGCAAACTCTAATACTGACAAAAATATAAAATAAATTTTTGTTTGTTGAAAAAACACCTATAAGTTATCAATAATACTAAGAAAATTAATTAGACAACAGTTGCTGCAATACAAGCAGGCTTCAATATACTAGCAGCTATTTTTTTATTCAGCAAGCAGGCAAAAAAAATTTCAGTTAAACAATTGTTATATAGTTCCAATAGTATAAGGAAATCTCTGGGTATAAATAAATGGGTAATGCATTTGAAAAGCTAAGAGGTTTGTATGGACCATAAGAGTTTTGTTTGGACCATAAGAGTTTTGTTTGGACCATAAGAGTTTTGTCTAGACCATTTGTCTGGAAGAAAGTAATTAATAAAATCAAGAGATTAATTAAAGAAATTGTTTTTAAACAATTTTGTTTAATTAATCTCTTGATTAATTAAACAAAATTGGGAAAATCTAACATCTCTTTTGACAATGTTTTTGTCAAAAGAGATGTTAGATTTTCCCTTCCTAAGAAGTAATAGTTGATGGTATTTAAGATTTTTCCTTCCTGAGAAGTAATATTTGATGGTATTCAAGATTTTGCCTTTCTAAGAAGTAATATTTAATTAGAGCTGTTATTTACAATGTATGTAAAAGTATGTTGAAAATATTTATCAGATATTTTTATTTATCATTTAATATTATATAAATATTTATTTAGTTGGTTAAATCAAAGTTTTCAGTGGTTATCTAATAGTTTATATTATAATGCTTATTGTAGAGTGTTATAAATTTTATTGTTTTAATCTTAATAAAATAATTTATGAAATTTGCATATACATATAAATAATATTTTGTATTTCATAGAGATCCGTCAATATCGCGAAGTACAGCAAAGACTGGGGGAAGAGATAGAATCTAAACAATCAGATATACATAAAATTCAGCAATCTGTTAAAATGAACGAAATTGAGTTAGAGCATTTACAAGATGTCAAATTAAAGGTAATAGCTTTATACAAAGTTTACAATGTTATTGCACCATTAAGTTATATCTCATGCAGATTTTCTTGTAACTTTGCATATTTTTTACGAACGAAATTATATATTTATTGTTTAATTGTTATATGTATTATGTTATGTAATCATTATAAAATTCGTTTAATATGGTTTTTTCCATTAATATACAAATTGATTGAAATATTTATTCTGTCAAATACATTTATCAATTTAAAATGTACTTGTGTTCAAGATTTGTCTTTTGTGTTTTAAACTTAGAACCTTCAGGAGATTTTAACGAAGCAGCAACGGGCAAAGTATTATTCTTCGTTAAAATCAGGAAAATACAAACCTTTTTGTAAAACACCAAACACTCTCGAAAAAGAAGAACAAAAACAGTTGTCTGATATGCAACGTTTACAATCTATAATTGAACAATTAAATGTAGAATATCCTGAGTTGCGGAATTCTTTACGAAAAGCAAGAAGTATGCTTAATAAAACGACAAGTAACAGTAACCTTAACGAAGACCCTTAATCTGTTGCTATATTTTTTTAATCCGTTTATTTATAATATCAGGTTTGAATATTCAATTTTCGAACTGTAATTCGGCGTTAAAATAACATTTTTTGTTTAAGTAGTTTATTAAAAAAAGGTAATTTATCAAGAATTTAAAAATATATATTTATTTAAAAAAGGAATTCTGCTTCCTGTATCTGATCTTAATTTAAAGAATGGGACTGGACCCTTCTCCCTGTATCCGATCTTGATTTTATTTTTTGATGTTTTCTTCTAAAGATTTGATTAACGAAATTTTTTGTTATCACTTTGATTCACTAAAATCTTTAACGAAATTTTTTTTAATTGCTTTGATTAACTAAAATCTGTTATAAAATATGGTATCAACTGTCACCTATCGACATTGCGTCGATGGGTGACAGTTGATACCATATTTTATAATAGATTTTAATGTTTATGAAGTTTTTCATGATTACGTTAAATTGTTAATCATTTTTTCATAAACTACACGAAATACAACATGGTAAAAAAATTTTGTAATGAATATAAAGGAAAGACAAAGTAGAGAAAAGTTTAATTCCGTATATGCCAGATATGACAAATGGTTGATCCAAATCAATATTCAACTATATATAAAATAGAATGTACTATATATAATATATAAAATGTTTTAATAATTTTTTTAACCTGTGTGTAAAATAATACTTATTGTTGAAATTTTGTGCGTAAATGTTGTGCTCGTTATTTTTATAAAACGTTTTTTTAACCCTTTAACTGTGGCGTTGATTTAAAAATGACATTCTCTATTACGGCAAATTTTATTTGTTTAAGATTATTCAAGTCGTTAACTTTTTTTTAGTATAGTGCGCTGTAAATTGTAATGGTTTTATTGAAAAAAAAAATTTCATTAAGCGAAATAATCCGTCAGCCACAAAGAGAGCTATACCTTGCAGTGATGGATATGTCCGCCAGACACATTTATGGGGTTAAACGTTTATTTATTGCAATGGGCATTATTAAAAGCAGAGCAAAACTAAACTGCAACATAATAGCGTATGTTTTGGTGACGTCAAATTGTTTATTTGTCCAAATATCAATCCCACAACCACTAGCGTTTTTAAGAAATTCTTTCGTTTCTGTGCAATGTTTGTCCAAAAATCAATCCCAAAATGCTTTACGTTTTTTAAAATTATATTTTTAGACCCAGAGCGTACTCTATTGATTTTATTAATACCGTCTTATAATGACCTTTATTATACCTCTTCCGCCCCGGGAGAGGCTAATAACACTGTACAACAATTTTAAACTTTTTGAAAAGTTTAAGAACCAAATTAGATTATCTTTATTAATTCAGACGTGCTGATTCCAAATATGTAATCAGTTATGCTGTAGCACGTCACAATTTTTTGTAATAACGATTTAAAGATGTAACGTAAGATGCATTTTTCTATACATATGAATAAGTGTATGAACATGTTTATTATCACTTTTAACACAAATTGTTTACTTGTATTTAATTGTATTTAGCCTGGCGTTTGAATGCTGCATCGGGTTCATCCCGCTGCAAATTCCAGCAGTAATCTGCAAGCATGGCAGGGCTCCACTTTCCCTTGTATTTGCTTTCCATTGTATACTATGATGAAAGCGCTCGCCATTTTCATCATATACATCTCCATTGACAGAGAAGAAGGAAAGATTGGAATGAAGAAAGTGGAGCTTCGGCGACATGTTACAACCCAGTTGTTAATAGGATGCAATTAATTTGTCTACCAAATCAGCGTAATTTGGTGCAATATGTTTTCCAAGAAATCCCTGGCACACCCGTTTGAATGCATCCCATGCTGCAAGTTCATACTGATCCATCGTTCCCAAAAACGTTTCATCCAGCATCAGTTTTCGTATTTGGGGCCCCACGAAAATTCCCTTTTTAATTTTTGCGTCACTGATTTTAGGAAATTTGGTCTGCAAATACTGAAATGCTGGTTTGTCGTGATCTAACGTCTTTACAAACTGTTTCATGATTCCAAGCTTGATGTGAAGATTGGGCAAGATGATCTTCTCTTTATCCACAAGGGTTCATGAATGACGTTAAGAGAACCAACCTCAAATGTTTCTCGTCGTGGCCAACATTTCCTCATATAATGTTCTGATTTCATTCCTGCTATCCCATTTTCTGTGATCTCTGTATTTAATTCTGTCCAGAATAAGTAATATATTCACATAGCTTTCCCTCAGGGTTACCGAATGTGCTATGGGAATGGAAGGCAGCACATTTCCAGTATGCAGTAATACTGCCTTAATACTATAAAGTGATGCGTCAATAAACAAATTTCTCATAGATGAATCGTATTGTATTCCTAGATCATCAAACAATCCACTGATGTCATTACAGAAGCAAAGTTCTTCATCCATAGAGAAGTATTGCTGCAGTTCCCGTGATCGCTATCTAAATGACGACACTCTTGCATCACCAGCCAACAGATGCCACTCCTGGAGACGTGAAGCCAACAATTCGCTTTGTTGTTTTGTTAAATACAAATCTCGAACGAGATCGTTCAGGTCAGATCCTGTTATGAAGTGGGGTTTACGCTCTGTATCTTCTGGCAACTCGTAACTATCATCGCCATCAGTATCCTCGTCTGAATCAGAACTGTTCGTGTTTGGGATTTCCGATGGAGGATCAGGAACAGGGAGTTCAGCCGAATGAGGAACAGGACGAATAGCTGAAGGTAGATTTGGGTACACTATAGCTTTCTTACCCTTAGAATTGCGACCTGATATATTAACAGAACAGAAATAGCAATCTGAGCAATGATTTTGGGGTTCACGCCACACCATTGGCACCCTGTTCGCCCTCGACGATAGTGAACTAGCGCACCTCACACAGCATGCATGAGGCGCCCAGTTCTTATCCTGGTCGCCGACTTTGCAACCAAAGTATAGTTCATATAGTTTTTTCACATGTGGTGTCAATCTTCGTCTGCATCTCTTTAAAGTCACTTCGCCACAAATGTAGCAAAAGTTGTCGGCTTGATTTTTACAAGTCCTGGGCATTTCTTGTTTCAATATACACTGTATTATATCTATATATTACTTGGCTAACTGTAGCTTATCTAAAATAAAACAGACTTACATTTAGTCTAATACAAGGTTAAACAAATGCAAATAGGTATATGATAAAGAAATGCTAATAAATAAATCATAAACAACTGCTAATAAATATATTAAAAATCACATCGACAACTTTCATAGTGAAAATCGAAAATTTGAAAATGTGAATTTAACCAGAATTGGTGGGTCACACAACAAAACGGACATCATTTTCGTAATCTCCAAATCAAAATACATAAGGTAGTGTCAATGGCATTTCCGTTTTTTTTTTCGTTGTTGTACAGTGTAATCAAACGCAAATATCAATTAATAATATTTGAAATAATTATAATATATAATTTATGAATTAAACTTGTTATTTATTACTTAAATACTTTTATTGGATATTATTTACGAAGTCAGCATGGGCAATTAGTACAATTTTTTATATAAAACACTTTTATCAGGAAAGAAAAAGAACTCTAATAAAAATTTATATGTTTTTGATGAGACGAAACAAATATATGATTAGTATTGCAATACAATATATTATTATTGTAAAAATTACAAAATTCTATAAGTTGTCTGTACAATAGTTTAAATAAATTTGTGACTATCTACTTTAATATCTTATATAATGACTATATTACCACCATACTTATTAATTTTAGTTTATAGTAATAATAATATAACAGGATTTATAAAACATCTTATAAAACAACACTTACAAAATTTGAAAAAAATAAATCATAAATTAGTTTTTTGTGAAAAATATGACCACAAAACCCTTTTGAAACTAATTAAGCAACGAATTCCTAATTATGCATTTAAATTATTTTATTAAAAATTGCTTTTAAAATTCAAGAATTTAGCAACATTACAAATGATGAGGAAATGAATAGCAGCGGTAGCCTGAATAAAATCTCTGAAGGAATTGAGTATGAATCATTGGAAATCAAATCACGGTCGTTCAAACTTACTTAATAAGTGGAAAGTTATTATACGCAAGCGCAGTAAAATTTAAAATTTCCCAAAAAAATCTTAAATAATGCAGTAATATAACTGCGGGCGTGGCACAGTGGTTAGAGCGCTTGCATTATAAGCAAGAAATCCAGGTTGGGAACGAACTCTGAGCATATTTTCGCGTCACGGTAAGGAAGGAGGCGAGAACTTCCTGGTTAAATGCAGTTCCGCGGTGCTCTGTGACAAGACCGTTAGGTCTTCTTGGAGCACCTAAAAAATAATAATAGTAATTTTTTTATAATATAGCTGATATTTTTGAAATTTTTATATAATTTGGCTTCTTTTGAGACCCAACTATATAAAACTTTTTTTTAAACTCATTTTTGACTATGCAAACTTTTTAAAATTACTATATTTCTTATTTATTAGTGGTGTAAAATTTCCGGTAAAATTTGATTCAAATTTTGCCGGTAAATTTTTACTCGAAGAGGGTAAATTTTCCTTTAAAAAACATTTTTTTTTTAAGAATAATAAAAATAAGTAAAAAAAAATTTCAAAATTTTCCTGGCGGTAAATTTTCAAAACTTTCGGGTAAATTGACCGGAAAATTTTACCTTCGCAACACTAGTATTTAGAATGACGAGAGGCATTAAGTCGTACTTTGAAGTTAAAGATCATTTTTATTTATGCAAAACGTGCAAAGTCACTTTACGTGAAAAAAAACTCTGGCACAACATCACATCAGAAGAAAGCATATTCAACTATATAAAACTTATTTTTTATAATATTAGGGACTCGGTAAGTGTTCAAGGGTCTTGTGCTTCCCCTAAATCCAAATGGTAAAAGGGAAAAACAGAGAATGTCAGTTTTTGAAAATATTGAGTTATTTTTATTAACATGTTGTGCAAATCATAAACTACCTTCAGTGTTAAATTTGAAGCAAATAAATAAAAATTAATGGTCTATTTTAGTGATAAGGAAAGGAAAAAAATAACGTACGGAAAGACTTTAAAAACTAAATTTAATTTATCTCAGTTTGCGAAAAACTGACATCCCCTGTTCTTACCTTGCACCCTTCATATATATATATATATATATATATATATATATATATATATATATATATATATATATATATATATATATATATATATACAAATTAGTCAAAACACTTATCTAATTTTGTTTTCGACAGGCAGTTTCTTCTTCTGTAGGTTCTTTCTGCTGAACCTACAGAAAAAGAAACAGCCTGTAAAAAAACAAAATTACATAAGAGAGTTTTTACTAATTTATTATAGAGTGTGTGTGTGTATGTGTGTGTGTGTATATATATATATATATATATATATATATATATATATATATATATATATATATATATATATATATATATATATATATATATATATATATATATATATATATATATATATATATATGTATATATGTATATATATATTAGGGCCTTGCGAAGTTTCGAAATTTCAAATTGAATCAATTAAAGTGATTCGAGATCCGATTCGAAAGATCTCTATATATTCAAGTCAAGGTTTTTTTAATAAACTTACGAAAATTATGGGGTCTCATACAATATTAAATATTTTTTTATGACATAGTTCTAAAACAGGTTGCTATAATTAAACAGCTTTTCTTATAGGTTGTTTGTTTTTTAGTGGTTCGTCCTTAAAGTATGTAGCGTATTTAATGTAGGAAGGAGATCATTTGCTCTTCTGCACGGAGATTTTCGTTGAACATAATGCGCCATATTACTTAAAGATCTCAGCGCTAAAGAACCAGTAATCTTTTACTTCTATTTATTAGGAAATTTAGCATTACACTTTATGAATGACTTCTAAAATAAAAAATAACTTGTCAATTATAAGGTAAAAGTTGGGGCAATTATTCTTTTTAACGATTTTAAAACTTCATCGTGCTATAAAATAAATTTACAATTGCAGTTTTGATTTATGTACATTTATTTCATAGAGAGCAATCAAATTTAAGAAACATTCTTTCATAAGTTGATGTTATAAAGAAAAACGAATCAAAAAACATCTGTTACACGATTATTACTTGGAAGACAATTATTTTAGAAAACGTTCTTTTTAAAATTCATGTTTGATTTTGCAAACACTTTAAAATTACTATATTTCTTATTTATGGAATGGCGGGAGTCATTAAGTTCTACATTGAAGTAAAAGATCATTTTTATTTATGTAAAACGTGCAAAGCCACTTAACGTTTACAAATCTCTGGCACAGCATCACATCTCTGTAAAAGAAAGCATATTCAAGCAGAAGCAGGTTGAACAAAAAAACGTAAATTGTCAAAGCCAGATGTTTCAGAAGGCATTTGTTTAAAAAAAATCTAAGCATAGCGTCATGTCCAATTTTCTTAACAAGTCTATCTCGATTGAACACTGGAAAATATTTGACAAAGCTGTATTGGAGTTTATTGTTGCAGGTGGACGTTCTTTTGAGACTTCGGTTGGTAAGGGTTTTATAAAATTGTGTTAAACTTTTACTAATAAAAATTATAAACCGCCCTATCCATTTACGCTTTGCCGTAAGATAAATGACTTAAATGTTGGAAAGTAATTTAAAACTGTAATACTTGCGGAAATGTCAGGTTGTAAATGTTCCATCACCTTTGATCATTGGAAAGCTACAAATAATAGCAACTATTTAGTTTTAACGGAACATTATATAACTCTAACAGAATGGAACCTAAAATTGCGTTGCTTATCTGTGGCAAATCTTGAAGATATCAATGCAGATCATACTTCTTAAAAAACAAAAGTGGTTATTATTAATTAACTGCAAAGTTCAAATATTGAAATAGAAAATGTTCTATGTGCAACCACAGACACAACAAACGCAACGCCTGCTACTGCTAGTCTTTTAGGAATTACACGGCAGCAATGTGCTGCACATGTTCTTCAGCTACGCATCAAGAATATGTGCAGCACATGGCAGCCATGTGCTGCACATGTTCTTCAGCTATGCATCAAGAGTGCTTTGAATGTTCAACAGCAAGTTAAAAACCTTATAAGTACACAAAACTGCAGGTTTTTTCAACAGCTCTTCTATAGATCTAAAATGTTTAAAGAAACATCAACTTGAAAAAGGACTTCGAGAACCCTGTCCACCACTTGATATTGTAACCAGGTTCAACAGTATATTTAAACTTCTGAATTGGTCATGTGAAAGTTGTACGGCAATAACAATGGCTCTTACGGATGCAACAACGCTACTTAATACCAATACCACTGTTTCTATCATTGTTGCTATCACTGTCTCTACCACTGTCGCTACCACTGTTGCTATCACTGTCTCTATGACTGTCGCTATTACTGTTGTCATCACTGTCGCTATCGCTGTCTCTACCACTGTCGTTATCAGTTTGGTTAAACCTTGCATTTATACTTTAAAAGTTCAATTAGATTCGTAAAGTTGTTTATGAGCAGCTTTAAAAGCTACTTTCGCAACCACATGCACGTTTTAATTTAGCAAATGCTACGCTACTTATCTCAACATATTTAGATCCTAAATTTAAAGCCGTAATGCACACTAAAAACAAGCTTTCAATTGTGAATAACTATCTAATTGAAATGTCAGTTGATTTTAAGCTACGCAAAATCACTCCTTGTGTAAATTCTATAAATAATAGCAATAATGAAAACTTACCTAGAATCTGAAAAACAGCAAAATTCTACACAAAAAATGCATTGAAGATTGCATAGTTACAGAAATCCTCATTTATTCACAAACCAGAAGCAGTGACAATTACCCTCTAGAATACTGGGGAAAAAAACGAATATATTTTTCCTGTCCTTTCGCAGGCGGCTTAATCTGTATTAGCTGTACAAACAACAACTTGTTTTTCTGAATGAGTCAACCTAATTGTTTGTCATGTAATAAATTATTCACGTCATTTTCTATCTAAAAATATGTGCGGAAACATTAATTTGGGCACAAAAAAAAAAGACGTCTTATTTTAACCCTTCTCTTTTTTATTTTACCAAGAAACGATGTTTTATTTCTTTTTTATTTTTAACTTGAAGTCGAATGCAATGTAAATGTTGAGTGTCTTTAAATAACTTCAAGCCATTGTAAGGAAATAGAATGGGAGAATAGGAACTTTTATTTTTTTGAAATATATACTAAAAAAAAGGGTCAGGGTAACAACATCAGGACATTGGACTTGGAGAAAAATTACCTGATGTAGTTACATCTTTCTAAAGATGTTGTTAGGGGTCGTTAAATTTTTAGATGGTATTGGACAGATGTTATTAGAGTAAAAGAAAAATACAGATGATCTTGGACTACTCCACAAATGTTGTTGGATAGATGTAGTAATCTTTTACCAAAAAAAATGATTAAATTTAGATTTCCTTAAAATGTTGATTCGATTCGTGATTTGATTTGATTTGCAAATCAAGGTCTGGTTCGGTTTAAGATTCGATTCGAAACCAAAAATGCTGATTCGCAGGGCCCAAACACAGGACCCACACTCCCTTAAAACAGTTTATGCGAGTAATTTACGGCTCTTGCAAAAGTATAACTTTATCTCTCAAAAATATAATTATCATTGTAACTAAAATGAAAAACACAAAGTCATATTTGTAAAAAATAAAAAAAATTAATTGCATAATAAACGGCAATGCTTTTAAAAGCCACGGTTGTTGATTTAAATACAAATTTTTTTGAATAAATTGGACTGTTTGATAAATGTAAAATTATTACACTCTAAATTATATTAATAAAATATAAAATTATTTAAATGATAAAAAATAAAGTTAATACACTCTAAATTATTGCATAACTTTTTTTGTTTTATGTAATAAATTATATATTTTATATTTAATAATTACATAGACGTTTTAATTGTTGTAACAATTCTTAAAATGTCTGCATTCTATTGCAATAAGAAAATATAAAAATTTTTTAAAGGCAGTAAAAACTTTTTTAGCTCTTTATCAAATTTTTTATCAAATAAGTAATGTTGTTAATAAATAAGTGGATAGCTAGAATGAAAACCTATAGACAACGCTCGTCTTAAGAATTTAATCATGGCGCATTAAATGACGCTTGTTATTTTATATATATATATATATATATATATATATATATATATATATATATATATATATATATATATATATATATATATATATATATATATATAGGGTAGATTAGGGTAATATGCTCATATTACCCTAATCTACCTTGGTAATATGAACATACTTAAAGATTTCTTAGATGTAAGCAATGAAGTTAAAGTTGCTATGTATTTTTTGAATCGATTTTATGTGGTAATTACAGGAATTAGTACAATTAGCGTAAATCTATATGCAGTAATTAGTGGGTATCATTTGCAGTAATTAGCGGGTATCATTATCAATTAAAAAGGCTGTTAAATTTTTTGCGTTTTAAAAATAATATCATCACGCATGAATAAATCTGTGGCGCGAAATTTTGGTGCTAAAATAATGAAATTAATTTTTTCATAAAGAAAAATATGTTAGCTAAAAATCCAATCCTTTTTAGCTTGAAAAACAATGCATAGAAACATTTAGTTTTGACTTTATTTAAAGGTGCCATTTTTATGTAATATGAGCATGCTCAAATTACCCAGTGATTTTTATTGAAATTACCTAGTTTAAAGTCCTAAAAAAGCAGTGGTTTTAATTGGTTTTTTGAATAAAAATAAAATATAGTAAAACTTTTTAATATTTTAATAATACTGAAAATTTTTCTGTAATTTAAATTCAATAAAATGGAATTTTTATCGTTCAAATGTTTGAATTGATAAAATTGAAAAAATAACGAACTGATTTTTTTGTTTTTTTTCTTTCGGAAAACATAGGTTGGTATTTTTTTTACAAAATTAATGTTTTTTTGTGAGCTAATTTAAAGTGCTCATATTACCAAGTGGTCTGGGTAATATGAGCATTTTTGTGATTTTTTTTTAAAACCTCTGTGTTTTTAAGAAAAAATTTCGGGTGCCCAAATATCTATGTGGATCATGAGAAGGGATCCCTAAATATTGTTTATTTGCAAAAATTTTGGATCCAGCTTAATTATTTTTGAAATTATTCCAATTTTTGTTTAAGGTACTCATATTACCCTAATATATATATAGGGTAGATATATATATATATAGGGTAAATATATATATATATATATATATATATATATATATATATATATATATATATATATATATATATATATATATATAAATTTGGTTCAAAAAAGACTTTTTTTTTTATGTTTTTTGAAATTTCTGAGACAGTTACAGTTATTAGAGTAACAACATTCTAAAGATGTTATTACTATAAAGTTTGTGAAAATGAAATTACCTTGAGCTAATTTCATTATAAAATATTAATAAATAGTTTATAATGAATTTATAGAGAGCTAGTTTATATTATAAAAATTAGAGTAGAGCTAGAAGATTATAATGAAATTTAAGAAGAATTTATTTTTTGTTTATTTTATAATGCGCTTTTAACTTAATGTAAATGTTTTTTTGTTTTTTTATTTCTAGCGTTGTTTTCTGTATTTTTCATTAATTTTTTCTTTTTTATTTATTGTTTACTGTTATATATATTTATTATTATATATTCATATAGATTGTTAAATTAGTTACTTGAGTTTTACTTATTAACTTATATGACTAAGTAAAAACCTAATAATTTATTATTATATATTTTCACTTATTATAACTATAATATTTTACTTATTGTTATTCATAATCTTTTATTATTTTAATATAATTTATTTTCTTTTAATTTATTTTTAATATATATTTACGTTCCCTAACTTCATTAATAGTTTTTTTTTTCATTATTTATTTTAATTGTTAAATAAATATTATTTTTATTTTATCATTTTAATAATTGAATTATATTTATATTAATAATGTATACTATTATTATTTTTAGTATTATTACCTATATTGCTGTTCATATTATTGTTTATTTCCTTATTTCACTTCATTCGATCAATCACTTCATTTTATAAACTATACTACTTAAATAATGTCTACTTACTGCAAAGATTGTCTCAAGAAAATTTATACAAAACATTACTACCTTCAATGTAATCATTGCCTAAACATTTTTCATAAAAGTTGCTACCCGGTGGGAAATCGGCTAGCGATATTCGTAACGATTAAGACAGCGATTTGGCCACGAGGATCGATAGCTTTTTAAGCTAGCGGATCGCTAGCTACAAGTCGTTACGATAAAGATAGCGATTTGGCCACGAGGATCGCTAGCTTGATAAGCTAGCGAATTGCTAGCTAAATAAGCTAGCGACCCGCTAGCTAATTAAGGTAGAGAATAGCTAGTGAAAACTCGTAACAATAACTACACTTCTAGGCTAGAAAATATCGGTTAGGCTAGAAGATATTCCTGAAAAAATCGCATGCTATATTTTTCAGGGGAATGAATTATAACCATTGAAATAAGATTGCATTTATAACAAATTAAAAACAAAATGTTAAAACTGGTTTCAATAAAAAATTATAAATGTTAAAGTCATTATAAAATGTTAAAAGAAAATGTATGAATTATTTTTAAAAAATAAAAAAAGCCATTAACAACTAAATGTTTTTGCTTAAATTAAATTAATAATATTAAAAGTTATTTAAAAATATATATGAAGAATAAAATAACTAAAAAAAAAAAAAGATGAATAAATAATAAAACAAATTTAAAAAATAATTTAACTGGAATCACTACACGAGTCAGTGTTTAATTTTCGAATTTTTCTAACAGGACTGTTTAAATCATTTGTTAAAGAAGAATTTCTCTTTCTTGTTGCAAAATATCGATCTTTAGATTTTTTCAAGTGTTTCGCAATTAAGGTAGTCATACTGGATTCAGTGGCAGTTGGAAATAAACAGTAAGCTGCATCAAAAAAAAAAAATTTCGACTGGTCCTATAAACCTACGCTTTTTATCTGCACCAGTTCGATTGATGCTGCAACATAGCTTGTCTGTTATGCAAGTTTTCAAAGCATTTTTTAAAAAGTCACTTACATTTTTCCCACCAATTTGCTTCATCTTTCTGCAAATGATATCTTTATCATTAGAGTGAATTATTTTTTTTTCTAGTGAATCAAACTCTTCAACTGAATTTGCTGGTAAATAATCTATATTTATATTTTCGTTATTACCATGGTTAGTGTCTAAAAGTGAACGTATGGTACGCATTTCGGTTTCCAACCCGCAAACTTTTCTGTACATGGCATTCACTATAAATTGAATGCCTTCAACAGTATTGGGTTCAACGTTTGCTTTCAGAATAAAGTTATTTATTTGGTCTATCCCATTTTTTTGAGATGGCAAAGAAAAGGAAGAAGATGAATGCAATAGTGGTTGAATTTGTGAAACAGACTGCAACTCTGATGGAGACACTGTCTGTGTAACTGGCGAGTCATCTACTTGATCCATTGAGGCAGAGACAGACAAAAGGTTCTAAAACAAGATTAACAATGATTATAAATACTCTTAAATGATATAAAAACTCTATCACTATATTCTAATTATTTTATACTGATTCTTTCATTTAAAAATGGTAACTAAAAAAACAACAAACAAACCATTCAAATGAAACCAAATAAAAATTCTTATTTTCACAAATGGGATAAAAAATTGTTAAAAATGTATACTGAATTGGAATTGGAGAGCTTTGGTGGCTCCCACAACGGCCATGATGGTAAAGACGGTTCTTCAGAAAGGCTTTTTCTTTTCTCTTTCCGTTTTGTAGATTTATAGGAGTTCTCTTGTTTTTTTGATGTATTAAATTCAATTTCTACTTCTGATTCTGCAGTGAGAATATGCTACAAAACAAATAACTTTTTTAGTATTTGTACAATCATAGTTTTATATGTACAATAAACGTATACAAAAATCTATATTATCAAGAAAGCCCACCAGAAATCAAAATAAATTTAGATCATAAAAATTAAAGTACCTAAATTAAATATTCCACACATTTTCTGCAATACTTAGTATATTGATTACAATATAAATAATTTATTAAATTGGTTTAAAAACACTCACATTCAATGGTGGAATGCTCTGCCTTTTGGTTTGACCCACACGATCAATAAGTCTAAGGACTCCGTTTTTAGGAGTAAAATTTTTGTTTACTACAAGTTTTTGAATTTTTTGAATAAGCAATTTCGTATCAATTCCAACTGAAACGTATAAAATAAATAAAAAATACAATTTTGTAAGATTAATTTACTTTTAAAAAATGTTACTACTGAAACACTTTTTATTTTTTAATTTCAACAGGGTATAAAATACTTATCTGTAATATGCATGCCGCATTTATACCATCCTTATGCATTGCCTTTATTTGAAGGTCATCTTCCGTTAATGTTTGACCACGAGATCTCCAATCATCCATAGACCAATTTTTTAGTTTCTCTGACATTATTATGTCACAGTTTTTTAATTCCAGAACTTCACTGTCACAATACAAATATACAATATAATTCATCTGAAATAAAACATTTGCAAAATGTAACATAAAAATTATACATTTATTATTTAGAAAATACACAGTTAAAATAGTATAAAGACTTCAAATGAATTGATATATTTTTAAATCAACACAAAATTTTTTAAAAAATTAAAAAAAAACTAATCAAGTTCTGTAAATAAATTAAAATTATAACCCATAGAAACTTTAAAACTTTAGTTTAATTTGCAGACCAATGGGATAATTAGAAAGTAGTTTTCCCTACAAATAATCATGATACATTTTCGAATGGGTCTAACATTATAAGCATGTGTGCGACTTTTCTGATAATATCCAATTCTAAGGACTTTTGATGAGTACGGAAATGTATAAAGTGGCTTCACATAAGATAAAAGAATTCCAGATATATGTAAACAGTCAAGACTTGTACTAGTGCATAAAACAATGGAACCATCATCAATAACAAAAGCACAATCCGGCAGATCAGTAGAAATCTTTACAGTGTTCAAGTGATTATTAGTTACTGATCGAAGATCATTCAAGCAAACAATTGCGTGTTGAAAAATGTTTCTACCTGTTTTAATTCGTCTTTTTAATAAACCCAACATATTTTCGAATTGAAATGCAGAAAATGAGTCCAAAGGTCCATATTTTACTACAAAAAAAGCTAGATGAATTAACACATGCACATTATAGACCATAGATCTTTTGCTAAATAATATAGGCATAAATTCAACAAATTTTTTAACACACTCAGATGCAATAACATGATAAGCAACATATTCATCAGAAGCCAAAACATACATGCTGAAGTGCAACATAATAAAATGGTCATAATACCGATCTGGCAATTTATCATGTAAGAGAAATGGTCCAAGATATAAAACAAACTGTCGAAATTCAGAGGCTTTCCAGTTTTTAAAATTAACCAAAGAACTAAGTTTTCTGTGGAATTCTGATGGTAAATACTTCCTTATATCATCGATTTCAGCGGATAATTTACTCAGTAAATGTTGTGAAAGTCTACAAAATAAATGCAGAAAAGGTACTTTAGTGAAATAATATGTGCATAACTTTTTCACCACACCTTGGAGTACCAGATGCATATATTCTGGAGGACATGACGATTGCAGTCCACTTAATTGAGGAATATTCAAAAGAGGTGAAGGGCCATGCTGATTATTTTCTGATATACTTTTGTAACTTTCATCAGAACGTGGTGTACAATTCTGATCTGTAAAAATAATACGATTGTAACAATACTCACCTTTGATATTACAGTACCCACATCCGTAGTATGCATTGTGATTAAAAATATTTTGGGCAAATGAACGTGCAGGGGTATCACAGATAAAATCAACATTAGAAATAACCATTTGTTGTCCTTTCAAATCAAAAGGAACACTTAAAATTTGCAATTCATCAACCAGTTGTTCAAGATAAAAATTCAAATTTGGTTTTTCTACACCACAGTGCAATGATACAGGAAGTGCACCAATATGATTATAATCCCTAAATGACATTAGAATTTGATATGCATTTGATAATGCTTTACATATATGTAAAGCAATATCAAAAGAATAGACTACACACACACTCACACATATATCTTTTTATATATATATATATATATATATATATATATATATATATATATATATATATATATATATATATATATATATATATATATATATATATATATATATATATATATATATATATATATAATACATGTATTTTATATATATATTATATATATTATTATTACATATATTATAATATATGTTATATAAAAATAATAAAAGTTAGTTAAAAGTAATATAAAGCAATATAATATAGGTAAAGTATTATCAAAAAAATAAACTAAACTTATATATATATATATATATATATATATATATATATATATATATATATATATATATATATATATAAATTTAGTACTGATATGATATTTATGATATTATATATATAAAAAAGATCTTATTTATATATATATATATGTCATAAATTGTATATATATATATATATATATATATATACACAACATCATAAATATCCTATGAGATATAGAGTAAAATGGGTTAAAACTGAATAGCAAGGAAAACACTTATGGAATGGTAATTAATTTTCATTAAAAATGAAAGCGTTTTGAAAAAAAATGGCGAATATTAGGGTTTTTAATGGGATTTTTTACAACATTGACTTCGAATTAGAGCACTTTCCGTTTATTTTCAGGTCTACGTTTTTATATTTTTCTGAATCAGCATAAAATTCTCTATCATAATCAATCATAAAAAAAAAAAGGGGGGGGGGTGGGAAAAACTGCAGTAGCGCCACACTTATGAAAATCTTTTAACTTTGATTACATTAGGTTTTAAACAAAAATATTTCAAAATTATTTTAGTTCTTTATTATAAAGAATTTTGTGCTGTTTCTAATGACATAAAATAAACAAAAATCAATTGTCAATAGTAAACTGACTGCGCTTATCTATCTTACCAACATCTTTTTCCACAAGTCTGGAACAGTGCGCCGAAACTACAACTGTATTAAAACATTTCGACTTAAAGGCCGGGTGAATAAAAATGAGCAATTTTTATCAAGTTTTTATTAAAGTAAAATTGACCAATTACTAAGTATACTGCTTACCCTTACGTAAACAAAAATATAACAAAAGCTCCTAAAGTTTTTATTCACGTAAAACTGACCAATTACTGATTAAAAGCAATTTGTGTAGCTGGCTACAAGATAGCCACAAATCAATAGCTAGTTGATAGCTACATATCGCAGTTTTTAATAAAGAGATTGTATTATAATTGCTCATCTTTATTCACCCGGCCTAAAATCAGTAGCTAAAAAGCTGCGATATGTCGCAATCAAATCGATTATTAGAGTCCTATTTACAGTAGCAACCAGACAATCTCTAATGGCCTTATTATAAAAGGACAAAAATAGACTTCGACAAAGCACTAATTGCAACAATTTTAATTACAACTATCAAAAATGAATTGTCTATAAAAAATGTTTGTCTTTCTAGACAATCATTTTAAAAACGGACACTAAATGAACAATCTCGATTTTTTAATGAGGTATAGAAGATCTATTTAATATATAATTTGGACTTATAACGAGTAATTAAATTTTCACTGCAGCATCGTTTCAAAAACTGAAAACGAGCACAAAATTAAAAATACAATTTTTCTAACAGAAGTTCATTTTTTAATTTTTTGTCCAGCGTGTGCTGTTGATTAAAAAGTTAATGTCTATTTAAAAACCTCAAAATGGACTATTTTGTGCTCAATTGAAGTTCATTAATTACTCAGTTCAGTTGTTTTTCAATTCTCAGTGAATGTGCGTGAAAATTTATTTTTAAAATGCCCTCTCCAGTTTGGGATTACTTCAAAAAAGTTGAAGGTAAGTTTATCATTTAAAAAATCTAATCAATCCTGATTTTCTTAACATTCTATCCTCAGACTGTGAATCTGACTATGATTGGATCTAAATTTTGGAAAATCAACTATTTGTGTAAACATTATTGTCATATTCCGTCCTAAAATTTGTCACCACTTTAAATTTGTCACCATAAAAGTCATTTTTACCATGAAATAAAATTCAAATATAATGTATCGTATATTTTCTTTTTTGTTTCTAAGGGATTTTTTGGATAATTTAGATTTTATTGGCAAAAATCAATATTTCTGGTTTTATGAAATCGAGTAGATTTAGACAAAATCATAGACACCAAATAGACAAAAAATTATGCTTTGTAGACTTATGAAGTGAAAATTATTTTTTAACTGAGCAATTTTAGGACACCATCAAAAATTTGATGGTGTCCCAACTAGCTATCGATTTGCGGCTATCATGTAGCTAGCTATACAAATACGATATGTAGCTAGCGATAAATCGTTATTAAATCGATAGCTTAAAAGCTGCGATACGTAACAATCGAATAGCTATTGATTTATCGCTATCTAGTAACCAGCTACACCAATACGATATGTAGCTAGCGTCTTTTCGTAATAAAATTGCTTTCTTAAAAACTGCGATATGAAGCTATCAACTAGCTATAGAGTTGTGGATATCATGTAGCTAGCTACAAAGCTACGATATGTAACTAGCGATAAATCGTTATTAAATCGATAGCTTAAAAGCTGCGATACGCAACAATCGAATAACTATTGATTTATCGCTATCTAGTAACCAGCTACACCAATACGATATGTAGCTAGCGTCTTTTCGTAATAAAATCGCTTTCTTAAAAACTGCGATATGAAGCTATCAACTAGCTATCGAGTTGTGGCTATCATGTAGCTAGCTACAAAGCTACGATATGTAACTAGCGATAAATCGTTATTAAATCGATAGCTTAAAAGCTGCGATACGTAACAATCGAATAACTATTGATTTATCGCTATCTAGTAACCAGCTACACCAATACGATATGTAGCTAGCGTCTTTTCGTAATAAAATCGCTTTCTTAAAAACTGCGATATGTAGCTAGCGACATATCGTTACAAAATCGACATGTTTAAAGTTCAATTATTTTCATAATTATAATAGATCCAACACTAAAAATCGAATTATTGAAGATGTTAAAGACATTACGAAAGAATAAAATAAGAAAAGAAAAATCGCTAGAAAATCGCTATAAAGCTAGCTAGTCGCTCGCTAGTCGTTAGCTCATTTCCCACCGGGTATCAACTGAATGATGTTGAATTTAGGATATTGAAAAACTTTAAAACATCTTGGTTCTGTATTTCATATAGAAAATGTATTTTTCCATTTAGTTCTTTATCTGATAAGGAACTGTGTGTTCAAATAACAGATGGTAAAGTGATCACATTAGTGAACTCTCTAACAAAATTTTATCTTTTCCAAACACCATAGAGTCTTATCTTTATAATGAACTAAATAACTTCATTTCTCATTAACTTAATAACAACAATGACAATGACGTAAACCTAGAAGAAAACATTATAAAAAATTTAAATACCCTTATTAAAAATTTTAACGAATTAATCTCTTATTAACCATGAGTTTAGTATTATAGTTATAACTGAAACTAAACTAAAAAATGACACAAAAAATGACCAACTATCCCATTAAATCTTACCAGTTATGTTTATGAACACGCACCAACAAAATTTCATTTTACAGAAGCTTTACTTTATATATCTAATACATTAATTTACAAACCTAGAAACGATCTTAATATGCTTAAACTAAAGTTTTGAGAATCTGTGTTTGTAGAAATCATCATTCCTAAAAAATCAAACATCATTATTAGCTGTATTTATCGCCATCCTAATAGGAACATTCCATAACTTATTAAATCATATTTAATTTCACTTTTGAAATAACTATCTATGGAAGAAAAAAAAACTATATTTTTAATACGTGATTTTAATGTAAATCTTTTATTAGCAAACTCAAATTATTCTGTCTCTAAATTTTTAGACAACATTACTTTATATTAGCTTATTTAGAAATAACTAGAGACCGCCGATCCATTACTGTTTATCGGATTGTCAGATTGTGCACCGAACTATCTATGCTGAACGGTTCAAATTACTTACTGATTGATTTGATCCGAAAGTAATGTATCGGAAAAAAATTCGTTAAAATTTTTTCTGATTATTTTTTTGGACTGCAATCCGATTCGATGCTTTCAAATCGGATTGCAATTCGAAAATTTTTTTTCGAATTGGAATCCGAACCGATATTATTTTTACGGATTTATACGGATTCAGAATAAAGAATTCTTTTAAAATAAGATTCATTTTTATTTATTTACAATATTCAAATATACAATGAAACGAAATGATTTTCATGTTAAGAAAAAAAAAAAAAGTCAAAATCACACTGAAAATGAATTATTTTCCAAATTCATTTCCTGGCCACTCAATGTCTTGAATTTTGCTGAGTTGCTTAGTGTTTTCTTTCATATATACCAACATCTCAATCTTTGAGATTGAAAGATTGGTTCTTCTCGAGCTGTATATATTCCCTGCTTTATTTTTTTTAATTAAATTAGTTAAAACTTATATGAATTCAATGTTAGAAAAGTTTGTTTTATAAAATTACGAAAACTTATTTCATTTAAAAAAAAATCAACTTGATTGTTTTTTGCGTAAGTTCAGCGCAACTCATGCGCAACCCTAACTTTACGGAAATGCTGCAAAACATCGGTGAATACCAAATTGTAACATGAACTTACGATTTCCATAACCTTAGTTGAGCTGTGCAAAAGTTACGAAAGTTTTGCGAATACGCACCCTGAATATTAATACGGATTACTCTTCGGATTAAAAATTCAAAAACACGGATCAAATTACATGTTCGCTTTACGGACTTTTTATTGAAATATCTGCCTCAATATTTCGGAAATATTGAGGGAGTATTATTAAAAATATTAAGCAAATATTATTTCTTTAATATTTGTCTTAATAAAACGTGATGCATGCAAAAAGTTTCCGAAAAAGAACTAACTATTAAGTTTTTGATGCATGCAAACAGTTTCCGAAAAAGAACTTTAAAATTTAAAATTTAAAAGAAATTTAAAAGTTATTTGAAAATTTTCCTTAATATTTGTCTTAACAATAAATGATATTTTAGAGGCATGCATAATGTTTTCAACAAAAGAACTAACTGTTTTCCTTAATTGTTGAAATGAACGTAACAATTTTTCAAACTAGTTTTTATCTCTATTGCTATTTTTATTTCTTTTTCTATTTAAGTAGAAGAAATATAACTATATAAATTTTATCGGACCAATCCACTAATTGAAACAATCTGCAAAGCGAATTAATTCGCCAAAGAATTTGATCCATTAAAAAAAAAAAAACCCGCAAAATCTGAGTTTGAAAAATTCTAAACTTTTCAATCAAAATAATATAATAATGGCTTACCGTAATAAATGTAAGTGAAGTTAGACTTGTTGATCTGTTGAACGAATTGTTGTAAGATTTCCAAATAGAAATGATTAAAAATAAAAAAAGAAATCCACTATTTGCGCGCGCACAATAATAATGTATTTCATTTAAACCACACCATTGATTAATGACGCGCACAATAAAAATGTAATTTATTTGGACCACACCATTTAATGATGACGTGAACGGAACGCGATTCCTATAATTCGCTAAGCGAATTAAAGTTAAATTGATTCGTAAAAGTTTTTCGGATTAATAATCCAAACATCAAAAAAAATCTGCAAAATAAAAATCCGCAAGCAGTTCGTAAAAATTTTTCGGATTAATAGTCCGAACAGCAAATAGAATCCGAAAAAAAAAAATTCGCTATTAGTTCGTAAATTATTTTTCGGATTATGGTTTGTATAATATTTAACGATCTGACTGTTTTAATCCGCAAAATAAGTTGGTCTGACTTTTTGCAGACTTTACGAACCGAATCAGCGGTGCCTAGAAATAACTTTGTTCCCTTTATTTCATTGCCGACAAGAGTCACGAATCACTCAAAAACTCTAATTGATAACATATTTTGTAATGCAACTTCTACAAATATTTTTTCTGGTAATTTTCTAAGGTATTATATCATTCATTTCAATTTTTAATACATGCATCCAAGAACCAAAATTATTCCTCGTAAAAGCTGCATTTTTTGTCGGAATTTAATAAAAACAAATTGCGAAAAATTATGTAGTGATTTTTCAAAAATTAGCTGGAGTAATGTAATCAACGTCGACAAAGACTAATAAGTAATTTTAAGAGCTTTTCACAAGTTTCAACTTTTAGATAAACCTATTACAAAATAGTCATCAATTGTTGCTTATCTAGGGGTGTCAAACCTTGGATAACACGAGGAATCCTGACTTCAATTCAAATACGGAATAAAATAGTAAACAAATTTCTTAAAGCAAAGAATCCTAATAACAAACTCAGTCTAGAAAAATCTTATAAAACATATTAAAACTTACTTGTTGCTCTCACCCGTTGTAGTAAGTGCTTTTTACTTCTTTTTACGTTCCTCTAAGTTCTTCTCTGATAATGCTAAAATTTGAAATCATGATGGGACGGTATTAGGAATCTTTTAAACATTAGTTTGAGAGGTAACTCATATCCTTCCTGATTATCTTCTAACAACTCCATGTTATACAAACCAATTTCAGAATCTTTTAATTCATTCTTTATTTTAGTTCCAGAAGAGTTACAGAAAAATATTCATTCATCCAATACTGACTTTAATATCTTAAAGATCCTAATCTTAAATCAATATTCATAAAATCTACAAACAAAAACGAAGTATTATCTATTATTTTTTCTTTTAATGATAGCAAGGCTTCAGAACTTAACTTCATTCCTATTTTTTAAGCTCTTGCAAATGACATCTCTTCTGTTCTTTCTGAACTATTTAATTATTTTTAAAATATTCCCTTATATTTTAAAAACCGCTTCTGTTATTCCTAATTCATAAAAAAGACTCAATACTTGAATGTAATAACTACAGACCAATTTCATTATTATCAAATGTCATCAAACTTTTAGAAAAACTTATGCATTCTTGTATTCACAACTTATTGAATAATTCTGCTTGTTTTCATCTTTGACAGTTTAGTTTTGCTCAAATCATTCCACTTCTAATGCTCTTATAAGCATTCTGAAATGATTCGTGGTACAATTGACAAAGGTTCCTTTGCTTTTGGTGTATTCATAGATCTTCAAAAAACTTTTGATAAGGTTGATCACAACATTTTAATAAATAAGTTAAACTACTACGGAATTCGCGGTATTGCTAATCATTGGTTTTATTCATACATTTGGGATCGCACACTGTTTGTTTCAACTAATGGATTTGAATCCACTCATAAAGTAATTAAGTATGGCGTATTTCACAAGGTTTCAATCTTGGGCCTTTATTGTTTTGATTATATATAAATAATTTATCTTGTTCATTAAAAAATTCTATGGTACACCATTATGCTGGCGATACCAATCTTTTATATATCAACAAACCACTTACGACTCTTTGTAAAAAAGTTAATCAAGATCTTCATCGCTTATGTAACTGGTTTAATAGTAATCTTATTTCATTGAATGTCAATAAAATTGAATACATTATTTTTCATTCCCCTCAAAAAAACTATTGATAACATTAAAATTAAAATTAACGGAAAAAAATATCTTCTGTCAAAATATATAAGGTATCTTGAAGTATATCTTGATGAAAGCTAATTTTGGTAAAAACAATTGTATTATCTTACTTGAGCTAACAGTATGCTCTCTCTAACCCGTTATTATGTTCATATCCAAACACTTTTTAAATGAGAGTTTTTCAAATCAAAAAGAAAAGTAATAACTGTAATAAATTGTTCATAGATCACGCAAGAAATAAAAAAATTCTAAAAACAAATATTTTACTTAAAATATCCAAAAAATTACCTACAACTACCTTAAAGCTCACTATGACTCTTTCTGTGATTTCCTTTGTGATGGCCCTTAGGTGGAAATATTTCGTCTTCCTGCTGAAAAATGTACCTCTTACATAACTTCATGGATTTTTGGCTTGCATAGTATCTTTTATTCCCTCTTGACGATTCCAGGTCAAGCCTCACTCGTCGCTATGGTTTTACTCAAATTGTGCTGCTGCAATTTCCAATCGAAACCGTTACTTCCATATCTATCAGCAAAACAATTCTCCAGAAAACAGACGTCTGTTTATTTATTTTGTGATGAAATACGAGATTTCATGACCTAAGAATAGCGGGTTCAAAATCCCGCTATTCTCAGGTCATGAAATCTCGTATTCCATCACAAAAATTAGACTCTCATGATTTCAGGAGAATCTTTAATAGTATCAATAATAATGGCAAACTTGTTATGCCACCTTTCTTGTATGGTTTTGACTTTGTCACCTCACCTAAAGACAAAGCTGAATTGTTTGCTAAGAACTTTTCATTGATATCATCTCTTGGTTCCACTAGTTATGTTCTATCTGAGTTAGTCGTCAAACAGGTTGATCCATTGCTTGACATTTCCATCACTCCAGCTTCAGTATCTAAGTGATTTTCTGCTTAGATTCTTCTACAGCTTGTGGTTCGGAAAACATGCCTGTTATAGTCTTGCAGATGTGTTCTCCGAGGCTATCGTCTATACTTTCAAAACTATTAAACAAGTGCTTATCAGAGTCTTGTTTTCCAGCCAGATGGAAAGCAGCATCTGTTATCCCTACTTTCAAAATTTCTGGAGAGCGATCTGATTCGTCTAACTACCGCCCTATTAGTCTTCTACCTATCATAAGCAAGGTTTTTGAATCTTCAGTTAACAAACACTTAACCTCTAATCTTGAATCTAATAACTTACTATCTGATCATCAATATGGATTTTGATCTTGTTGTTCTACAGCTGATTTGCTAACAGTAATAAGCGATAGGTTTTATTGTGCATTAGATAAAGGTGGAGAGGTTAAGGCCATCGCTCTTGACATTTCTAAAGCTTTTTATATAGTTTGACATGCTGGTCTTTTCCATAAGCTTTCTTCTTACAGTGTATCAGGTGACATCTTTAAGATTATTAAATTCTTCCTTTCCAATCGTAGTATAACAGTTGTCCTCGATGGACAGCACTCTTCTTCATTTTCTGTAATTTCAGGGGTTCCTCAAATTCGATCCTTGGCCTTATACTCTTTTTAGTTTACATTAACGATCTTCTAGATATTCTCATATCTAAGGTAGGCATTGTTTGCTGATGATATAACCATTTCTTCTTGTCATGATAAGAAGCCAACACTCTCTGATTGCTTGGAGGGGGTATTTGAGCTTGAAAAAGATCTCACTTCTGCTACGGCATGGGGCTCAAAGTGGCTGGTGAACTTTAGTTTAGATAAAACTCAATTTTTTTCTGCCAATCGTTATTGCAATAATTTAGATTTTCCTATATTTATGAACAATAATGTACTCAATGAGTCATCTACCCTTCATTTTCTTGGGTTAACTCTTACTTTCTTGGAAAACCATTATCACTTGTAATATTGCTTTCTTTCTCTTTTCTGCAAATACTATAATGGTCACTGCGCTTAAGAGCTAGCGACTCTTGTGCCATTACTAAAATTCATTCTCGTGTTACTTGTCATTCTATTAAGTCTCATCCTTTTTCTGTGACTGTTCCTAAGTGCTCCAAAAACGCTTATTCGTCTAGTTTTTTTGCTCGAATATCAGTTCTTTGGAATTTGCTTCCTTCATCTTGTTTTTCTGATTCATATAATTTGCAATCTTTTAAGTCGTCTGTCAATCGTTATCTTGCTCTCTAAACTTCATCTTTTCTCTTCCAGTTACTTCCAACTCTAATAGTGGTTGCTTGCAGCCTGGTTGGAAGCAAAGATGTTAATATATATATATATATATATATATATATATATATATATATATATATATATATATATATATATATATATATATATATATATATATATATATATTAATCCAGCCAACTACAAGAATTAAATGGACATTTTTAAAAAAATATGATAAAAAAACATTATGAAGGAAATAATTGGTAAAAAGTTAATTCTAACAAAATTTCTTCTAGGATAACGAATAAAAAAAAAGAATTATGTGAATAGAGTGATATCTCTAAAGCGGTTCAACAATTACTTTTCCAACATTGGTGCTGGTATTGCATCTAGAATTCATTGCCCAAAAACTTCATTTGAAAGTTTCTTAACGACCTTTCACTGTTCCTAAAACCGCTTGAAAACCCCAAGGCTCCGTACTTGCTCAATTTTTTTTCTAATTTATATAAACAACCTTCTAAATAGCTTCTAAACAGCTTTAAAACTATGATGTTTGATGACAAATACTTGTTCTGCTTCTTAACGACAATTGAAAACCTTTTGTCAAATGCAAATACTGAGCTGAAAAAAAACTAACATATGGTTTAAGATAAATATATATATTATTTCACTCTAATTAACAAAAAAATAAGGTACCTTAATTCTACCAACATCTAGTTTTATGCAGCCGTAGTTTAACTAATATTATGCAGCCGTGATTCAAACCCTAACTTTAGGCAAGTTTTGCGACATTGGTTAGGAAGAAGGCTTAAACTTCCTATTAAATGCTTATCCGCGGTGCTCTGATACCTAAATAAAATTATAATATATATATATATATATATATATATATATATATATATATATATATATATATATATATATATATATATATATATATATATATATATATATATAAACTGTAACTATCAAGGAGCTTAGAATAACAAGTTTTTTTAGGGGTTTCGATGAAAACATTAGTTCTATAAACATAAAAATATCAACAAAAAAATAGTTCTACATTAAAAAACAATTTAAATAATTTTTATATAGTTATATTAACTGTGATGTTTGAATCATTACTTGCAATCACATTGTATTCAATGTATTTACAAAAATATTTGTAAAATATATATGTAATAAAACAAAAATATACAAATTTAATTTTTATATAGTTCATACAAACTTTACCAAAACATAAGTTGATTCATAGGTTCATGGAGTATGAAAAAACTCATACCTTCTTGATCACTTTTCTCATTTTAGCTGTGCTAAATGAAAGCGAGCTATTTGATACGGAAAATACAGTGGTGTGAAAAATTTAAGAATCACAACGATTTTTTTCTTATTTGACGGTTATCATAATATATTTAATTTATTTAATAGAGTAACTCTGATTTGATTTCCTTTTTAATTTCAGTTACTATAAAAAAATGCTATCGGGGAACAATTTGATTTATTTAGAGAATACTTTCATATAAAGTTGGTAAGTAACGTATTGTTGTTACGTTTATACCTATAAAAAACAGAGCCGCCGTCATGCCGCCTGGAACAACAACTTTGCTTGGCGCTCTTATTTATCAAAATTTTGGCTATATTATAGAGAAAACATAAACATTGCATAGATAAACCAAGAAACAGTTCCAGGATGTGATTAAACAACCTTTCAAGAAAGCTTCTGTGCGCTGCATTTGACACCACCTTATCTAGACTGGCTACACTGCTTGCTGACGTTGCAAGATATTTGCCCAATGAGAAGCAGAAGACTCGCCGTTTACAGTAGGCAGTCCTGCAAAAGGGTTGGAGTAAAGAAGGCTGGAAAAAGATAACTAAGTAATTTTGGATGGATTAAAACTCTTTTAAATTTAAAACTATCTTATAGAGTTTAACTATTTAATTTAAGATGAACAGACATTCAGTACGTTGTTCTATAAACATTCGGCAAATGATTTATGTGTGTGTTTTAGTGATAAGTCAATATTTTAGTTCTTTGACAACAAGAGCCAGTACGTTCGATGTTATTCTGGTTAGGAATACTTTCCCGACTGTCTGGTAAAAACTGTGAAGCATACAGCATTTATGATCCCAGTCCATAATGTAGACTGTATATAGAAGACTGTTATAGCACAATAAGACAGCAATAGTATATCAAGGTGTTGCTAAAAAAACTGCTACCAGAGCTTTTAAATTGTTTTCTAACTGGGTAGCAATATTCCAACAAGGCGGTTCACCTTGTCAAACAGCCCGTTTCATCAAGCAGTATCTACAGCGAAACAACGTCGCAGTGTTGGATTGTCTGCCTCATCGCCTGACATGAATCCTATTAAAATTTTTTGGATGATTGTTAAGCGCAGAATTGCAGCCAGAAAACCAATAACAAGAGTAGCTCTGATCAATGCACTAATAGACGGGTACAGAGATGCAGGAAATCTGCCAAATATTGATTTCTGGAATGCCAAAGAGGTTTGAGAACGACTTGTTAAGGCAAAAGGGGGTTTTACTAAATACTGATGGATTTTGTTTCTAACATAGAAAAAAAAAAGTGATTTGTGTCTAATATAATGATTAAAAATGTAAACTTGGGTTAATTTTTTGCTTTGATTCTAATACTTTTCACACCACAGTTCAGACGAATGCCAGTGTTTTTTTTTCGTTTTATCAACATCGGCAACAACAACGGCATCTACCACTTCAATCACGTCAAAAGGGTTCTTTTACACACGTTTTAACCTTAGTCCTCATTGAGTTTTTCACAACACTAAAACTCCACTTTACACAAAAGAAGAATACTCAAAGAAGAAAAGAAAAAAATGATTATTGATGATGAATTAGGTAATTTAATTTTAAAATCATTGTTTTCTTGATATATTTGATTATAAACTGATAACATTTGATGATTTATTAAAAATATTTTGTCCGACGCGAATTAGTTTTCATCTTTGATTCACAGATTTTTAATATGGTTAGTAATTAGGTGCTTTTTAAAATTATTTGCTAATAAATTTATTTAATTGATAATCAATTTTGTTAATTTACCATATCAATACTATTTAATGTATAATTTAATATATTTAATATATTCAATATATAAAATATACTGTTTAAAACTCAAAAAATTATAACCTAGATATTTCAATTTCACATAGTTTAAATGCCAAATCATTCAATCTATGTTCAGGTTAGGAAAAACTTAGGTTAATTGTATTTTTATTTATTTATTTAGATAATTTAATAAGCATTGAAATTAACTTACTTGCCTTTAACATAAGACCATTTTGACTAAACCACTCTTAAGGCTTCTCCAACATTTTGAAATTTTATTTTTAATTTGACACAAAATTCTTTTCAGACAACACCTCAGTGTTGTCTGCAAACAAATGAGTGTCAAATTAATGTTATTCAATTAAAATCATTAAAGTGTAAGGACCTAAGCTAGGTATGTGATGTATAATTTTTTAAATGATTCAATATTTTTTTTAATGATTAAATATTGTATTAATTGTTATATAACATTGGAAAGAGCATTAATGCAATAATTAAAAAGTTGAAAAAATTATCAAAATCGGACAATTCAAAAAAAAGTTATGAGGTTTTAAGTAACAATTTTTAAATATATGAATTTGTTGAAGAAACTGTGGTCAAAAATATGTTTATCTTAACGCAAATTTTTATATCTGGCAACAGGGCATGCTGGGTCTTTTTTTTTTTTATTTCATAGTCAGCTGCTTCATTATATGTTTCATCCTTTTCCCAGTAAGATATAGTGTTATTATAGGCAGCTTTTTCTCTAACTTTTTTTCTTTTCATCCATTTTTTGAAAGTCTTTTCGAAATCTCAGCTCTAATTTAAGCATGCTGTAAGCAATTTCTTTTTTACATGTCCTTTCCCAAGACCACTTAACTAACTTTTCTTATTAGAATTTATCAAGACTTTCCAGATAATCAACAGTCCCATTCTTTTTTGATCTTATTTTGTAATGATTTATATTTATAGAATATATTTCTGCATCAGGGGATCTACCTTTGGCATCATTAAACATTCCCATTAGATCATCACTATTTATATTATGTAATCTTGTATATTCTGTCTCTAGGATAAGTGTGTTATTTATTGCTGATTTAAGACATTTTTTTTTGTTAATTCACCTCCCCAAGGCCCAGAAGGCCTCTACAGACAAAGAGGCTACTTAATTGTGGTTATAACCCTCTCTCAACTCTATAACTCTGAAACATGAACCCTGACAAACAAGGCCGCTGCGCAGAAAAACAAGTTGAGCACGGTACTACCAGGGACATGGTGGGGATTGAACTCGGAACCTTTTGCTTATGAAGCAAGCGCTCTACCACTACACCACTATCACATTTTCTTCTGCATTAAGTCAAGCAGTATTTATGTTGGTAAGCTGGTCAACAATGAAGCATAGTTTTGTAACTGGTTCTAAAATATTTGTTAAAAGTGGATAACCCAAAAAATCTGTTGTTCTAGAAAATAATGCAGTGGATTAGATTTACAATTTAAAATTATTTTCAAACCATTGTTTACTAACTAGATAAGTTAAAAATATCCATGGTCCATTAAGAAGTTTGCTGAAAAGTATAAGTATGTATATTTGTTTTATGATGGTTTTTTTACAGAATGCAACTTGCAGAACTGCTTTTAAACTTTCACATTGCTCTGATGGTCAGAAAATGCTTAAACTAACTGTAGTTTTTTTTTTAAAACAAAATAAGTATGGAAAAAATGTGAAGATGGTTTTCACAATACCAAGGAATTATACATGGTGATAAGTCGCTATTGTCTAAAAAATTTACAAATCCTTTTAAGGCACCTTTCGCAACTTTAAACCATCATTTTTTATGTTTTGGCTTCATAGCCAAAACATAAAAAACTACAAACTTTAATTTTTTATTCTGTAATTAAAATATGTTCAACCTAATAAATAGTAAGAAGTAAAATTTAACTTTTCTTAATAATGGTTTTTTCTAACAAATCTAAAGATAGCAAAAACGAATTATAAATTTGTTAATTTTGGCATTCTTTATGTTTAGTATTAGTTTTTATATTTTTTTCAAAGACCATTTAAGATTTTTTATTGCGTCAAAGACTAGTTATTATTTATATATATTAAAATATATCATTCAGTCTCTAAAATTTTAAGAAAAATTTAACTTAAAAAACAAAAACAATAAAAAACAAGTGATTTTTTTCACAGTAAAACATTTATAAATAAAATATCAAAAAAAAAAAAAATTATGCCTTGTTTAGTGGTTCTATTTATAAATCACAAAACCAATATTTTAGCTTTAAAGATCAGAGTTTTTAAGATAACTTTAAAAGCCATGATTGTGGCTTGCTGCACTTTAAGGGAAAAACCATGATTGTGGCTTACTGCATTAAAAGAGTTAATATATGATATTTGATAAAATCTTGTGATATTAAAATCTTTTAGATCCCTAAGTACCTAGCATATCTAGTTCATTACTTGGTCCCACCCAATAATATCTGTTTTGACCCAATGAAGTGACCACAAATATAATAAAAACAAGTCTGCAGATAGTTGACAATATCAAGAAAATTATACAATTATGTTAAAAATATCCAAAACAGGAAAGCCCAGACACTAGTAAAACAGTTTTATAAAAAACATTATTTACAAATTATTTTTTTCTGAAGAACAAAAATAACTATATTTTAAGATATATATATATATATATATATATATATATATATATATATATATATATATATATATATATATATATATATATATATATATATATATATATACACACACATATACTAGCTGATCTGACCCGTAAAAATATGTCTTTGTTGGTCTATTCCACACTGACCTTTTCTATACTTTTTCCTTATATATATCCTAGCTTTCCGGACCTTCTGTACCTATGATTTGTTTACTTCAATATTTTTACGTAAAATAATTCATTTAAGAAAATTGCTTTAAGAGAAAAAATTTAACATACACTCCCTTTCAGCATACCTAGAGCTTATAAAAGATTTATAATTAGGTTTGTTTTTCTCCTAAACACATATCATTGATAGCTCAGTGGTTTAGTGCGCTGTCATCAGTGTTGTTTTGGGGGATTAAAGATCTCCCATAATAAATTTTGAATATTTTTCGATCTTGCTGTGCTTATAACAATATTTATAGCAAAACTTTTATTATAGTATATATCTATAATAATTATAGCAATGTTTATAGCAAAAAAATATTTGTATAGCAAAACAGTTTTTATATTTGTTCAAATAAAATTCACAAGTTTTCTCATTTTTATAGATTTATTATACACGATATGGAGTATAATACTATTTTGATGGTTATCAAAATTCTGTCGTTGTTGCGAACTCGGTTTAGAATGTCTAATAGAGACATGGTAAAATAGCTGTAAAATTCTAAATTTCTTTGATAACTTTTAAAAGTATTTAATTTAATAAAATGCTTTTTAAGTATAATATTAGAATTTTCAATTATATTCTTATATAAAACTTTTTAAACCCCCTTACTGTTTAAAAAAAGTTGAGGTCGCTGCATGGCATGTTCAAATCAGCTTGCTTTATTTTTTAATTTTTGTTATTTAAAATACAAAACAAAACAACTTTACAGTTTTATAGATTTTATATTCGATATATTAACATGTTGTATGCTCATTTTTCCTGCACCAACTTAACTTAGTTGTAAAAAAACTTGAAATGTAAAACTAAAATAACATAAGTATCTCAATCATTACACATACACAACGAATATCCCTCGGTTTTTTAGTGATTTTAGCATTTTTAGCTTTTAAAAATCTTTTTGTTTGTTAAAGTGTATAATATCGTTAGATATGTTTGTATATAGTCTTTATAAAACTTCACAAGTATTTTGTATATTAAAATCTAAAAAAAAATTTAAAAAAAGGTTGCCAGTGGTTGGATTCGACCCACGGCTTTTTTGTTCAGAAGCTCAATGCGCTAACCACTTGGCCATGCTGGAACGTTGACGATAGAAATTTTAAAACTATATAAAAAATTTTCTTAGAAAAAATAATGCTGTAGATCAAAAATTAAGAAGAGGTTGACGCAATGCAATTTTTAAGCAAAAGTAAAACTGTAAAACTTGAAATATGTTTTAGTATGTTTTAACAATACATAATTTGATGTTTACGTACCTTAGATATTTGCATACACTTTCGTTCACGTTTTCTTATAAAACAAAGCTGCTGCAACTCTTTCTCGTCATTACCTTGGTTGCAATGGCTGCCAAGAGTTCTGTGTCAAACAGGCTCGAAAGGGCACTACTACTTCTCCTACTATTAAGTTCAATATTATTATATAGATATATATTATGTTATTTAGCACTACTTTTTGTAATATTTTGTTACAAATCTTTTCAGAAATAAAAACTTTTTTTGAAGTTGTTATTTTGCTTGACATAAATTTTTTATTGTATTGGTTAAATTATATTAGGAGTTATATATACTTATATATATACATATATATATACATATATATATACATATATATATACATATATATATATATATATATATATATATATATATATATATATATATATATATATATATATATATATATATATATATATGTATATATATATATATATATATATATATATATATATATATAGATATATATATATATATATATATATATATATATATATATATATATATATATATATATATATATATATATATATATATATATATTATTTCCATGCTGGTCCCAGAGACTATGCGGGAATCCTGCATGAGCCTTAGAAATTCACAATCTAAATAAAAGAAATTTCCTCTTAAGAATTCTGAATTGTGTATAAGATGGATTATTGCTTTAAAATATGAAGATTTTCTCCCGCTGATATTTAAGTATTATAAAATATTTATTTATATTGCTTGTAAATTAAAAATAGTTTTTTTTTTAAATTAAAGCATTCCATCCTTTAAACTATTTAGTTTTAAATTTAGTTATTGCTTGTGTAGCCAATCACCAGATTATATAATTGTTATGTAACCATCTCATGCGGATAAAATATTTAGTAATTGTCCATATACCTTTCAGCAAGATTCTCTCCTTGCAACATATAGCAAAAACCATTCAAGTATGGTGAGAAAAATTTCACTTGTATCATTCAGGTGTCAGAATGGCCCGCCAGCATTCCAGATTTAAATCTTTTGGATTTCTTTGCATCTTTCATTACATTTTGTAAGAACTGAAAAATGTGAAATGCAGTAATTTTAATGATTTCAAAGGTTCTTTTAGTCAAAATTTGGAATGAAATTCCTGACATGCCAGTCCTCCATGCCAGCTGTGATTACTTTTCCAAGAGAATTTAGATCAAAGAAAAAGGAGAAAGATTTGAAATCAATTAGTTTTTGCATTATACAGAGTAAAACCAGGTCAAACCGCACACTTATCAATAAAAATTAAATAATTTTTTTATTTTTCATTTTTTTTTATTAGATAGGTAATAAAAAACTACATAAGATAATATAAATATATGTTAAAAAAAAAATTATAAAATTATCGAAAATATTAAATGTAAAAAAAAAAGTTGTGTGGCTTAACGCAAAGCATAAAGAGTTTACGCTTTGCGTTAAGTTTAGCAACTTTAACAGCTTCCTTTGTTGCTTTCACCTTTTGTTTGACGAACTCGATTACATTTTCTTCTGTAATACATTTTCCACCAAGTTTTAACATGTTGCACTGCTTTGATATCTTAACATGCAATTGATTTCTGGCTTGAAAAAACTGCTTCAACTCTATCTAGATCCGGTTTTGCATCGCTCAACACATGCTTGATACCTATCAAAACTTGAAGCTGGTGTAGTTGAGAAAGATGGTCATCGGTGTGTAGTTGGAGTAGGTGCTGCGGCGGCTGTTGAAGATAATGAAGCTGTGTCTGAGCAAGATGGTGTAGGTGCTGTGTAAACTTTTAAAGTTAATTAAGGTGGATTAAACGTTTGTGTGATTGCTAATGCCTTATGATTTATGTTGTTTTTATCAAGTGGAAATAAGCCAGTGTACTGGAAACCAGCAATTGCATGCAAGCATGTAAGACATTAACCACTCTCGTTCAGCAGTGCGAGCAATGGTGGAAAATTTTGTTTATCTTAATTCTTACATTTTGAGTCTTTGTAATACTTTTTAAGAATTTCTTTCTATGCTTGTTTGACATGACAATAGACACCTCTATCTGATGGTTGTAGAATATGTGAAGAATTCTCTGGTAGACAAATCAAGATTGTATTATGTTTTACCGCTTATATTATATATACCGCTTCCAAAGTTATGTATAATACTGCTTCCAAAGTTATGTGAGTTGTATGCTCATCTAATACTAAAATATGAATACTACCAATTTGCTCAGTTTCAGGTATAAATACTTCTTTCAGCCATTTAATAAACGTATCATGCTCCATCCAACCTGATTTTGAAATTGAATATTTGGTGCCAATTAAACCATCTCTTGCCCTGTTAGGACAAAAGTTTCTTTTGGCTTTGTATGTCATAAATGGTGGTGAAAAATACCTATCAACGTTACAGCAATTGTTTGCAGTATAATGAATTTTTTAATTGTTACCAGTAAGTTTAAATGCACGTCTTGTCCCTTTTCGACACACTATGGTTGCTTTGCATTGATCACCTGAAAAACCTGTTTCATCATAATTCCAAATATGCAACCCAAAAGTTTGCCAGTCTGTTGATGTTGGCTACCCATTCAAAATAATGATCAATTGTTTCTGGCGTACAAGAAGTGGCTCTTTTAGATGCTAAGTTATCCATTTTTCTTGTTGAAATTTCTTTTGACCATCTCTTCATAAAGGCATAAAACCAGTCTTTACCAGGCTTGCCATTTTTGAATAAATGCAATTGATCTTCGTGTTTAAGTTAGCATACAAATTCTAGGATTTCATTTCAGGTTAAACCATAACCCCAGTCACCAAGTTAGAGCGCATGCACCATCAATCTTTCTGTTTTATTTGAGAGTACCGTTGTTGTACCTGAGCCATGGAAGCCTTTGTTGTTATTTTTGTGATCTTTGAGGGTTGAGACTGGAATGCCATGTTTTGAATGCAGCTTTTCTCATGATGTTTTATTTTCTTTCATATCAGTTAATGCAGCTAGTATATTATCGTCCTTGTATGCTTTTGTTTTTTTAGTTCACATGTTAAAGTAAGTGAGTTAAATTGAATTGAGTGAGTGATGATTATATTGAGGAATAATATAATAATTGGTTTTTAATGAGTAAAAGATGATTATATGAACAAATAACATTATAGTTCATTTTTAATTAAACCGGAATTAGCATTTAGTTAATTAGATAAAGATAGGCGCTTATTCACTTGCAAAAAACTAAACTAAGTAATTAATCGAGTGTGCGGTTTTCTCAGAAAAAATAGTTTTTTTTACTTTTTCGATTTTTTATTTAACTTTTTGTTCTAACTGCATAAAAATTATACTATAAGAATAAAAATTAAATTTCCAACAAGATAGTGCTAAAATTTTATGTCAGTTTCGGTTCAAGCGCTATTTTGTTTGCAACAATAAAAAGTATTTAAAAAATTTTATCTCCCCATTAAAGTTTTATTTTTAAAAAAAATGGAGTTGAATTGGCATATAATTTTATCAATTCGAATAGAGGAGATAGTTATGTGTTTGAAACTATTTTATTTTTCTCATAGCCATATCCGTTTAGTTTTTACTTGATAATTTTGATCAGTGTGCTGAATGATGATATGGTGTGCGGTTTGACCTGGTTTTACTCTATTAATGTAGCTTTCAGAAAAATATGATTTTTTTATAAATCAAAACAGTCCTCTAGTTTTTCTACACAAAAACTATCGGACATTTATAAGTCCTTACCCTGTAATTTCAATAATAAATTTATATTACCTGGTTACCTATTGTTCAGTTACTTAATCTTATAAAATTATTTTTCGACACAAAATGTTGTCTTAATACTAACCATAGCACGATAAGAATTATTCATTGAAATTTTTACATTTCTAAAGACAATCCATTGATTTTTCTACGTTTTCCTTAACACTTGACAATTCTAACATTATATTACATTTTTTAACAATCAAATCAATGTTTTCTATAATGCAATGTAATGCTAATTAATTTACTCTATATGTAGTTACAGGCCTTGTTTGAATTAAAAAAATGTTTAATGCATAACATAAATTTGACGTCATAAAATTTTCTTTAATTTTTTATTTTTTAAAGAATAATTTTTATTATAAACATTAAACTACTGCAATACTATTAATTACCACAAAACGAGTTATATGTTTAATAAATGTAGAAATACTCTTACGGAATGTTTATTTTCTTTCTTTTTTTTTTTTATTCAACTATTTTTAAAAATGTTTGATGTAAACAAATTTGTTTCTTTTATTGACATTTGTATATATGAATGTTAAATTTGTTAAATTTTTAATTGCGGCTTTGCAACTAAAAATGATTTTTTATTTTAAAAAAATTAGAGAGTAACAAATAAAAAAAGTATATTAATTTATTTACTTAATATCATAAAAGTTTAATACTTTATCTTTATTTTTTTGAAGAGATTCATGAATTAAAGATAACAGTTATAGTCACTATGGTCATCATGGGTGATTGTTGATTGGTCATTAGGCTCAATTGTTGAGCACTTGTTCTTTTTTTGTTAAAAAAATAATTGAAATTTATCAGATTTAAAAATGAAATTTATCTTAGGATTTATATTGGTTTTAATTATCATTTACTATTTACTTTTTTTTTAATTTTTAAATGGCTTTTTTAAGTCTATTTCCAAAAAATTTTTAAGAGGATAATATAAATATATTTTAATTTATAATATTGTATTGTATCAATGTAAGACACTGTAATTGCAATAGTTTGTCACTTCTGATTCTAGTTCTTTTTCTTCACTTTTTCATTTCTTCTTTTTCATTTCTTAATAGTTCTTCTTTTTCATTTCTTAATAGTACTGAAATAGATAAAGTTATGAATGCAAATGTGCTAAATTTCTAAGTTTTTTGACAAAAGAGTTTTTATTAAAAACCATTTAATTTTTTTTTTAGGGGAACAAATGGTTCCTGGATATGTTGTATCAGAAGTTGTGCAAAAATTCATTATTTATTTTTACAAACAAATTTGTGATAGGGTATGTAGTTATTTCAAAATCTAGCAAAATTTATTAAATATTAGTATATTAAAAATTTTATTAACTTTTTTTATTTTAGAATGTCTATGAAATACAGCAGATTTATGATGAAGGGTATGAAGTTTAATATCATTTCTCATTTGTATTTCTCATTTGATTTTTTATTATAATTTGATTCATTTTTATCTCATTTTGCATTTTATCTTGTTTATCATACATATTTCATTTATATCATTTATTTTGAATTATTTATCATTTATATTTTTGGGTTATATTTCATAGCCAAATATTTTCAAACTTTTTATGACAAGCTTTTTTATGACAAATTTTTTATGACAAGCTTTTTATTACAAGCTTTTTATGACAAATTTTTTATGACAAGCTTTGGCAACTTTTTCTTGTTTTAGTAAATTAGTTTTAAAAGTAGAAAAGTTCAGTTTTAAGTTTTTTTTAATAACCTGACTTTTCCAGGTATTCAGGGAATACCTGGAAAAGTCAGGGTATTTTTCTTTAAAATCTTTAAAATGGGGCGACTGAATAAGTGCGAATTTCATAACTGCGAATCTGCATAAGTGCGACTGGCATAAGTGCGAACTGGCATAAGTGCGAACTGGCACAAGCGCGAACTGGCATAAGTGCGAATCACTTGCAAAAACTGGCATAATTGCGAACTAGCACAAGCGCGAACTGGCATAAGTGCGCCAAAAGAATTTGCAAACATTGGCATAAGTGCACATCGGCATAAGTGCGAACTGGCATAAGTGCGAAACAATTGCAAAAACTGGCATAAGTGCGAACTGGCACAAGCGCGAACTGGCATAAGTGCGCCGAAAGAATTTGCAAACATTGGCATAAGTGCGAACTGGCATAAGTGCGAACCAATTGCAAAAACTGGCATAAGTGCGAACTGGCACAAGCGCGAATTAGCATAAGTGCGCCGAAAGAATTTGCAAACATTGGCATAAGTGCAAATTGGCATAAGTGGCGAATTGGCAAGTTCGCACTTATGCCAATTCGCACTTATGCCAGTTCGCACTTATGCCAATTCGCACTTATGCCAATGTTTGTAACATTTATAATATATAGCAGCTATATGTTTAGATAAATGGATTACTATAGTAACTATATGTTTTAGGAACAAGGATTCAGTTGCGAAAGTAATATATCCTTCAACATAAACAGGGAAAAATATATACTTTCCACTGCACAAACTCAGGGAAAAAATACTTAAAAATATAGGAATATCAGAGAAAACTCAGGGAAAATGGATTTTCAAAACTGCTATGAACCCTGCAGTAACAAGTAACCTCATACAAGATGAACTATCAAGGTTAAGAGTAACATTTTATAACATTTATAAAATTTGGAGTTATCGAATCTGGAGAAAGAAAATAGTACAATAAAGAGATAACCTAAACAAATCAAATTTTGAAATGGGTTGTATACGTGGCTTCCATTGGAGGTCAGTAGTGAAAGATAATCTGAGAAGATGTAAAGCGAAAGACTCAATGTCTGATAAAAGACTCGATAATCTGAGAAGATGTAAAACGAAAGTAAGAGTATTGCATTTATTAATATAGTGTTCCACTCATATCAACAGGAATATCACAGGTGGCCAAATAAGTGTGAACTGGCATAAGTGCAAAGCGTTGCACAAATAAGTGCATAAGTGCGCCAAAAGAATTTGCAAACATTGCATAAGTGTGAAGCAGTTACAAAAACTGGCATAAGTGCACTGAATAAAGTTACAAATATTAACATAAGTGTGAATTGGCATTTTGCACTTATGCCAGTTTGCACTTATGCCAATGTTAACGATTTTTTTTTGGTGCACTTATGCCAGTTCACATTTACACCAGTTGTTGCAACTGATTCGCACTTATGCCAGTGTTTGGAAATTCTTTCGGGGCACTTATGCCAGTTCGTACTTATTCCAGTATGTGCTTGTACCAGTTTTTGCAATCGCTTTGCACTTATGCTAGTTGGCACTTACGCAAGTTCGTACTTATGAAATTCACTATTTAGTGATAGTTAGGTGGGCTAGAGTGATCTCCATAGTTCTTAAAAATTGGAACCAAAGATGTTAATTTCTAGCAGACAAGAAAACAAGATTCATTTCTCTTATTTAATAGTTTAGATTGTATTAAAGAGAATTCTGAAAAACACTTTTGTAATATTGTGATAGGAGTTTTACCAGGACCACAACCTGTAGAAGAGTTTAAGTGAGAAATAACCTTGGAAACGAAAGCCCAATTTATTTGGATGTATAACTAAAGATTAATCTGTTTTTTCTAAAACAACAAGTTAATCCTTAATTATTAGTTAATCCATAACTGTTTTTTTCTCCATAGACATGTTCATGTGAAAAAGATAAAAGAAATGATTTTGATTAGAAATAGCAGTTGCACAAAAGGAGAAAACCATTAGGTAGAGTGAGGTTTGACTTGAAACCAAAAATGGAATAAAAGCTTATGTTCCTGCCTATATCCAGAACATTGTAAATGAGGCACATTTTTAAGTATAGGGATAAAAGACATAAGCTTAAAGATCATCAGAAAATTGTAAATGAAATCCCAATCAGCCTTATAGTAGTAGTAAGAAGTGCAATGATATGTTGAATCAATGAAAGGTTTATCAGATCACAGCATGGTCCGAGCCACCTAAAGCAGAACATGGAGAAACTGTGCACAATGTTATGCTGTGCAATGTTGTGCAGTATGAACTTAGAGAAACTGTGATAAAATCTAGAAAATGAGTCGCAAAGTTAATTATCTGATTATGAGAATGAAAAGGACAGAAGTTTTAAGCTTTTTGTCAGCAGTGTCTGGTGCTAGAGCCAAGCTGTTTAGTGTGATCAATATAGAATTTACCTATGACAATATTGGCTAATGGGCAAAGTCAAAGGACTTAGCCATTGTGAAAAAATGACTTCATTAAGCACAAACTTTACTTACAAGACAACATCACAAAGAAAACCCGTTTTTTTGGAAAAATTTAACGATTTTTTTTTCATTTTCGTTGTTATGATGAGGTAAAAACAAAAATTGCACAAGGAGTAGACAAATACAGTCGGAAACCACTCTTCAAGGTTCAGAAACATTTAGATTTTCTAGATTTACGATTTTTTAGATGTACTGTGAATCACTCTCTCTAAGTAGCCCCTAAATGTAGTCCCTCATCATGTTTTCGTTGTACTGTCCTTAGTAACTAGGTTCAAAGTCCAATATATCTAGATGAAAGGGCTTGCCTGTGGTCCAACGAATATACCAGTCCTGACCTTAGCCTCAGACAGCTTTGGGAAACGATCTTGGAAATATTGAAATGCTGTTGACTCCTTGTCAAGAGCAGTGACAAATTGCTTAATGCGACCTAACTTGATGTGCAGCAGTGGCATAAGCTCTTTATGAGGTTCTATTAATGGCTCTTATTTCAGATTGCTCTTCACAACAAAAAACTCTGGATATCAAAAACTCAGCATTTGATTTCGTAAGCCCGAGGTCCCTAATTAAATTGTTTATGTTTTTCTAGTTAGGGAAGTACAGTTTTCTATCCCCAACTTCATTTGTGCAATTGTAGTCCATATCTCCATTGTTTGCCTCACTATCTGAAAATAAATTAAAATACATCTAAGCGAGAAGCAACTGTTCAGTTTACCTTTAAGTGTTTTCTTGCAATATTCGCATGTGAAATGCGGTGCCCAAGATTTGTCCTGGTCCCTGACTACAAGTATGCCTTGTAGGCCTGGCACATTATATGGCTTGCTTCCATGGTATACTTTTTCACTCGTGTCTTTAAGAATTGTCCACACACTTAGCAGAATGAATCAGCTGGATATGAACAAACTCTTGATGCCATATCAAATAAATAACTTCTCTTTAACTACGAATCATTTTCCTTCCTGTCTGCAATAGCATAAATTGGAATCTTGGTTCAAGATACCTGTGCTTTTATACTTTTATTTTATGTTCTAGGAAGTTCTGAGAGTTTCTAGAAAGTTCTGGAAGTTTCTTGAACATTCTAGAGTGTTTAGGAGAATTATAGAAACATGATTTTCCAAATTTCATTGTCCTGGTTTTCTGGAATAACAGCGATTTCCTTTTTGTTCTTGACCTAACGGGTTAGGAAAACACACTTTCAACCCAGGAATAGAACAAAAGTGAAAATTTCTTACATAGCGTAATTCAACAGATGAGAAATATTTCAGATATTTGAGATCTTCAAATTCTGACCTTCCATAAGTTTTTTTAAAGTTATTGATAAAATTTAAAATTATTCAATTTTTTTTTAACTAATAAGTTTATTCAATGTTTTTAAATTAAAAATGAAAACAAATCTAGTAAAATAAAGACTGAGTTTTTAACAAAAAATCAACATCAATTTAACTTGATCACTTGTGCTACAAAGCTTGTGTTACAAAGCTTCTGTTACAAAGCTTCTGTTGAAACTATGTTTCAACAGAAGCTTTGTAAGTTGCTTAAATTTTTACTAGTAAGAAAAAAATCTTATTTATTAATAAATCTTATTTATTATAAAAAGTATATTATATATATTTCTATAATAGAGATGAAAATTATTTTTTTCCTAGATTCAATAAGCTAACAGAGCAGTATTTTATGAAAAGTGCCTGGCCTGAAGCTGAAGATATCTCACCTCTTGTTGATGGAGGTTTTTTTTTTTTTTTTTTTTTTTTTTTGTTAACAAATACAGTTTATTTCTTTTCTTTTTTTTTATCTCATTTTAAAAAATCATTCAAAATAATTATTTAATTTTAGATAAATTATTCTTGACTTTATACAAAGAGTTATACTACAGACATATTTACTCCAAGTTAAAGGTTATTTTAATTATTGTGCCCATTAAAATATTAGTGAGAGTTTAGTATACGAATTATTATCATCAAACTTTCAATTCAAACTTTTGCAAAATTTTAAATTTCTTTGTTAATCTTAATAATTTGACAACATTTACAGAAAGTATTAAGAAAAAATGAAAAAAAAAAATTTTATTTTATTTTCTGACTGCATAAATTTTTAAGAATATTTTAAGATGACAAATTCTTGATAGTTGCTTATATAATTATGATAATTATTTTATTACTTATATAAATTTGTGCTTTTTTGTCTAAATTCAGTTAAGTACAATAGTTTTAAAGGTTCAATTTTTTATTTATATGTATTAAATTTGTTTGTATAATACAAGGGACAAGTTAACTCAAATCTATGAGATTGCGAAATTTTTTGCAGAAAAACAGCAAATTATTGGCAACAAAAATAGCCAAGCAACAAAAAAGTTTTTCCATAAGACTCTCATAACTATTGTCTTAAACATTATTTTTATAAAACAGATGTTTTATAAAGTTCATAAAAATTATTGATCGCAATTGCTTTAAATAATATACTTTTAAAGAGTTTCCTAATTGCGAAGACAAGTTATGTTTATTTTGTAAATAAACATTAAAAAATAAGTTTTGAGTTTATTAAAATTATCAAAACAATTTATTTACTGAGATATTAACAAAAGACATTTCTTGCTTTGCCATTATACTCTCAATTGAGAGGTAAACTCCATGATATTACTCCTACATGATATACTCCTAAGATATTAACTCCATGAATCTGCATAGATTTTTCCGTTGTAAAAATATCTGATTTGAATAATAAATTTATTTACCGCAGAGTTTTTTAAACAATTTACACAATAAGATTAGATTTGGTTTTTCCCATTAGATTGTTTTTTCCCCTTTAATAAAAAGGTGTGCACATGAAACATTTTAATTCAGCTGGAGGGTTAACAAAATAAAAATTGTAAATAAAGATTTCCGCTTTTCTACTTTGTTTTATTTTCATTTCCATTTAAATATTTCGTTTTCAATTACCATGAAATCAAATGTATTTTCACTATATCTTACTAGATAAAAATAAAAAATAAAAAAAAGTATTTTCATGTCAAAGGTTTTATTAGCAAAACTTATTTTTCAGTATGATTTTTAAATTTATATATCTTATATTTATAGCATTAATATTAGTTTTGTTTTTAAAATAAAATAAATGTAAGTTAACTTTTAAAGCGTTTACTTATTGATTGTATTTTTTTTTTTATTCTGTTATACATTTTATAAAAAGTTTTATATAAAGGCATTCTTCTACATAAGAATTAATTGCAGAACTAAGGCAAAACCCAAACATAACTTTTAGAACTTGAGTTTTAGTTATTTGAAAAAACTTTTTTTGTATTGACGTCATTACTACACATCAACTACAAAAGGACATTAATCGGATCAGTATTTTTTTAGAAAAAAAAGTAAACAAGCTGGAACTTACCTTCGAGAGAAAAAAAAAGGCGTTAAAAGTTATTTAGTTATTTGCTATTATCTCGGTAATAAATTGTTCTAAAAAGTTTAATTAACATGAAACTTATTTTTAAAGGATTATTTATGATATGAACACTATAAGATATATATAAGATCGCTAAATGGCTTTGGCCCATCGCAATTCAAAATCTTAATTTGACTCTTGTAATAATTTAAACTTATTTTTATTTAATAATAAATTATACCTATATTTTTAGCCTACAATGGAACATCGCTATGCATCATATTATAATTACTGTGAACTTTTTAATTACATACTTGGTGAGTTTATAGTTATATAATTATTTTTTATAGGATTCTTTCAATTGTAAATGAATTCAGCAAATATTATATATTGAGGTATTGAATTTTTGTCATTGAGCGTTTGAATTGAACGTTTGTCATACTGTAACATATTAGATATAAAATTTTATTCAAACAAAGACTATTGATTTAATATTAATCATTAAAGGTTATTTTTAAATAAAATTATTGTAATATTAATTCAAACTCTTTGAACTTTTGAATAGAACTAATTTTGCACTTTTTTTTGTGCAGTCTAAACCAGAGATGCGAAGTCCCAAAAGGACTCTGGATTTATATCTCTTTTTTTCCTGGTCTCTGGTGTCAGGAAACTCTAATGTTGGTTGACTTATGATCGGCTATAATAAAAAATTTCATGAGATTTAATGACTTAGAACATTGTTTTTTAAACTGGAGTCCCAGTGTCCTTGTCGCCATTATACCTAAAGGCTCTGAGTTCGATTGTTCCTTTAAATATCTCTAAACCTCTCCCTAAATGTCTTAATTTTTTTCCCATTAGTTGTCCATAAGCTTTTTTATATTTTTAGAGCTTGATGCAAAAAACTAGGAAGAAGTAATCTTTTTGTGACTTTCAAATCCGGATTAATTTTTGGGACTTGGCATCCCTGGTCTAAAGATTTTTGTTAATCTTATATTGTTATCATTGCTAATGTAAGAAAATATATTTATTATAGCAGTCCTCCTAAATCATGTTTATCATATAGTGTTAAATCAAATATTTTTAAATAATCTTACTGAAAATCCATTAGCAATAATATTGACAGATAATCTTTTTGATAATCCCTATTGCAACCTAGTTTGGTATTAAATTATTACATTTACTGCATAATTCAGCAAAAATAAAAACACGGTTTATGTAGACTTAGCAAAATTATCTAATCTTTAATCAAATGGGTTGTATAAATGTATAGGTTAAAGAAAAATATATTTGATAATTGACAAATATATAAACATATGGAACATCAAAATCAAATTGTAATTATTTAATTTAGATGAAACGGCACCTTCTACTCTTGTACTTCCTAATCAATGGATGTGGGACATCATTGATGAGTTTATTTATCAGTTTCAAGCTTTTTGTCAGTTCCGCGCTAAAATCATGAACAAGACTGAAGATGAAATGATATCATTAAAAGAAAATGTTTATAAAGTTTGGAATGTTCACAGTGTTCTAAATGTATTATATTGTCTAGTTGAAACATCACGAATTAATGAACAACTTGAGGTTTTTGGGAATGATGAAGACCCTGATACAGTTGCAGGGGAGTATGGGAAATTGCCGCTATATAAAATGCTTGGTTATTTTAGTCTAATAGGCCTGTTACGCTTGCACTCCTTACTTGGTGATTATTATCAAGCAATAAAAGTTTTAGGAAATGTTGACCTCAATAAAAAGGTGACTTTATTTTATATTATTATGAAAAATATTAAAAGCATTTCAATGTAGTGCAGAGATTACAAAGTGTTCAAAGTACTTCAATATATTAGAGATTAGAAAGAGATTACAAAGTGTTAAAAAATTAAATTTGAAGTTAAATATAAATTTAGTAATTCAAGATTTTAAGGTTTTTAGATACATTTTTGTAAATTTAATTTTCTAAAATATGGTTTGACTTCCCATCAGCATTTTTAATTACATAAATGAATATATATATATATATATATATATATATATATATATATATATATATATATATATATATATATATATATATATATATATATATATATATATATATATATATATATATATATATATATAGAACCCTTAGATGTTGTCCGAAAGTTTTTTCCATATTTTGTTGACAAAAAGTAAAAATTAAAATGCAAGACCGGAATTTTTTTTTTTTAATAATGATAGACTGCCTGCCCCAACCAAACCCTCAGTCGATGTAGCAACACTCCCTTGCGGGTCAGGCTATTTGTCAGTCGATGTAGCAGCACTCCCTTGCGAGTCAGGCTATTTGTCAGTCGATGTAGCAGCACTCCCTTGCGAGTCAGGCTATTTGTCAGTCGATGTAGCAGCACTCCCTTGCGAGTCAGGCTATAAGATAGTTGATGTAGCAACACTCCGCGCATGATTTACAGTAAGAAAAATAAAAATAAAAACATTTTATTAAAAAAAATAAAAATAAAAACATTGTTTATATTGTTAAAAACATTCAGAATGTTTTAAAAACATTCAGAATGTTTTTAAAAACATTCTGGTCAATTAAATTTGCGTTTTTGTGGTTTTTTTATATAACAATTAATTTGTAATTAAATTAATGGTTTTGACTTTCGTCCAACACAAAAATGTTAGACGAAAGTCAAAAGTAATTAAAAGTGACGTATGTGTTGGTGTAAGAATCACTTTTTTCCTTCCTCTCTTCCCAAAGACAACAATATATATATATATATATATATATATATATATATATATATATATATATATATATATATATATATATATATATATATATATATATATATATATATATATATATATAAAGCAAGTCTAACATCGTTGGACTGCTTTGTCTGCCAAGCTTGAGCATTTCTCCCATCATGATCGCTGATGAAAGGAGCTATCATCTCTAGTTCTATCAACTAAAATTCACTATCACTTGACTCTTTATTAAGCAAAGTCACGACCTTGAGTCTCTAAAAACATGCTCAAAAAACTTTTATCTGTTTTTTTTTCCTGCGTTTCAACCCTTTGAACTCTCTCCCATCTTCATGTTTTCCTGACTCATACAACCTACAACTTTTCAAGTCTTCTGTCAACTGTTTCCTTGCTCTTTAACTATATTCTTCATTTTCTAGTAATTCCCAACTTAGTAGTAGTTGCTTGCAGCCTAGTTGGGAGTGAATTAGAAAATATATACAAATGGTAAAAGTTTACTACAGCTGTAGAGTAGTCCAAGATAATCATTTTTGTCTACAATCATCTTTATCTTAACTTCAACAACATCTGTCTGATATCATCTGGAAATTCAATGACCTCTAACAACATTTTCAGGAAAATGTAACTACATCTGGTAATTTTTCTCCAATAGTCCAATAACATCTGGAAGAATTTCCTCCAGGTGTAACTACATCGGAAAAAACCATATATGGAACTACATCTGGTTAATATAATGCATTATAATTTAATATTTTAATAAATCCTGCAGTTATATTTAATGTAATTGAAGAGATGTGACTATATCTGTAGACTTCACAAATCTAGTTGTACATATGTGGTTATTCTTAACATAATTATGACATAAGATGTAACTAAATCTGTAAAATCTCCAGATGTAGTTGCACTGATATTGTTATACTTAGATAATTAAAAAGATGTAACTAAATCTGTAGTAATTTTATACTTTTTACACAGATCGTTATGTTGGTTTGACAAGGTTCTAACTGACATTTTTTCGAAAAATTAAGATTTTGACTTTATTGGACTATTTGTATCATGACAAACAAAATAAACTAAAATTTACTGCGATCTAGCATAAAATAAGCAAGCTGCCAATGTGCCAAAGTTCTTTCTGCAGGTTTAGTTAACTAATATTTAGTTTGAAAAAGTTCCAACTAACAGGTCAGGGTAAACTCTAACTGCAGAATATTTCAAATTTTTTTCTGTTAAATAGTTTAAGATGAAGAATTTCATGCTCATCAAAAATTGTATAAAAACATTGACTTTAATATTAACATATAGTATTTTAGTTTGTTGATGTAAAAAAATATATATCACAAAAACGCTAATATTTACTGTTTTATATTTAAAAAAAGTACTGGTTTCTATCAATGTTAAAATAACTATTAAAAACAAAAATTAATGACTTTTATGAAGCAAAACTCTTTTTTTAAATTTAATAATGACAATTCAGTCTTTTCACAAACTTGTCGTTGGTTGATGTAAGTACATTTTGCTGCGCATATCCTTAACTGTCAGTCAATGTAAGGATGTTTAACTGTGTCTAGCCCCAAACGGTCAGTCATACATGTTTATAACCCATCTCTAACGGTCAGTTAATAAATGTATAATTTTGAATATAGTTGATGAATATAATTTTAATATACTGCATCATATACATTAGTAATATTTAAAAAATTGAACATTTTGTAATGAAATGTTTATTAGCAATGTTAAAAAGCAAGCTGTATTATAAATAAAAAAAGAATTTTAAAATAACTTTAAATGACTTTTAAAAGTCCTATAAATTGAAATCGCAATGTTGGAAATGAAACTATTTTTAATGAGAGTAAGCAAAGTGTGATTAACTTGGCAGCATATTATACAACAAATGATCAACAATACTGAGCATTATGGACTGAATCAATGGTTGGCAATATTGGCAAGCATTTTTCTAAATATTAACTTTTCATAAGTATCTTTTGCAAGATATTGGATGTTGTGGTAGAGGATAACATGAGCAACTTAGTTACTTGGTCTGATTGCTGCATCCCTCAAAATCAGAACAGTATAATATCAAATAGTGTTACATTTTTAAAGGGAAACTACTAGCATTAACTTAAACACTTCAAAATACTTAATTCCCAGTCACCCAGTCATCTATGTCCAGAATGTGGCTCATGCGCATAATTAAATTAAAAAGCTCACAAAGATAGCTGGTTTTTATAGTCCACTTTAATTGATAATGACCCTCAAACAAGTTATTGGAAAAAATCCTTATCATTATAAATATAATATTCAAATAACTCCACAAGACTTCAAGGACTATTGCTTAACAGCAAAGCTTTTTAACTACAAGTTAGTTCCTTTTTCTAACATTGCTGTGCTAAAATTATCTATTCATGATTGAAATAAACCTATGATTTGTGCTAATGTCGAATTTAATGAAAAAACCTAACAGAAAAAATGCTGGCACTAGCACATCAACTTCTAGAGTTTTGAATGTTAAATCAAAGATTTAAACTTGCACAATTTAAGACTGTATTTTCTTTTGTGTCTCTCCAGGGCCGAGATTACTAACCAGTGGTTCTTCTCCTATAAAATGACAGGATGCGATGAAAGCTTTTAAACCATAACGTAATGGTTTTTAAATATAATATAGCGGTCAAATCTTTTTAGATAATATGGTAATTACCATTTATTACACTATTGCTTCAGTTACAAAATTTAAAAGTAGCTAAAATGTTGCTAACTATTGTTATAACCACAGTTAGAACCTTGTCATAGTGAAGATGTGACATTTCACTATGACAAGGTTCTAACTGCATTTTGGGGGTATTTATTTTTCAATGAAGAATGAAACATTTTTTAGTTGCAGATAGTGATACTTAAGGCAAATACTTATGTTATCATGGGTGAATATTATCAATTAATACTAATAAATTTTTACGGTAGGAACATAGCAGTTTTTGACATTGATTTACTCAAAATTACTAACGGATCAGTTAAAAGCTTGTCAAACCAATGCAACTAGATGTTATTAGACATCAATGAAATTTCAGATGTTCTCGGACAGATGTTATTAGATATAGTAAAAACTGATGTTGTTACCCTGACCCTTAAATATTTAAAAGATCCCTTATATTATCCAAAAAAATGTATAAATATTCATAAAAAGTCAATATGGTATTCACAAGAAGCAAAATTTTATAAAAATTTTAAAAATACTAATCATTTTATATAAATATTATTCAAAATTTTATTGCATAAAAACTATTGTTTTTTTAGCATTTTAAAAAAAGATCATTTTGCTATTTATTATTTATTTATTGTTTGCTATTTTGGGATTATTCAAGACAAAAAATTAATAAAAGCCTTGGTCCCAATTGTCTACCAGCATTTCTTCTAAAACTGGTATCTTACATTATCTCCAAACCTCTGTGCGCAATGATAAATAATATTTTCAAAAATTTTTCTAGAAGCTTTTAAGGTAGCCAAGGTAATTCCTATACAGAAAATGGTCCAATTACACAGGTCTACAAAAAAAACTTTTTTTGTGTTGCATGAGATATTCTGTTTTTGTTATATAGATTTGTTGTTGCTTTTTTTTTTTTTTTTACTTAGATTGCTTTTATTGTTGTTTCTATATTTCATTATACTTATTTTTTTTTTTTCCCATCTTTAATTAAATGTTTATACTAATTTTAATTTTTTTTTAACTATTATGTTATTTAATTTTTAGGCTAGTTTTAGATTTTGCGCGTTCAGAATGCTTTATTTGTTGTTGTTGTTTTTCGGTTACATTTTGATTGGTTAACATAATTCGAAATTGGTATCTATAACAGCATCAAAGTTTATCAAAGCCATAATGTTTTGATTGACATTCTAATATCATATTTTCTACTTATTGTCTTATAACAACAACATAAACTAGATTAGTTTATGTTATAAGTACATTTCACTTTATCACTCTTTTATCGTTTATCATTTGATGATATCATTTTTTCTATTTGTCTTAGATTATTTATATTAAATTTATTAAAAAGTTTCATATTAATACTAAATTATTTTTCACTCTTAATGTTTATCACTCTTGTTTTTACCACTTTACATTTCTACCAAAGGTATTGTAAGGTTTTACCAGAGGTATGGTTTTTTCTCCTTAAATTAAATCTTTATTTATTGTCTGTTATTAGTAAAGTTAAGTCTTTTTTGTTTGTTTGTTTGCTTGTTTGTATTACCTCCTCTACAGAGATTTTGTTAGAATATCATATTTCTCTATGGGCTTTGATTGCTCAGTCTAGTTCAAGCATCAAAAATGCCTTGCATTTCTATAACAACAATAATATTAAAGAGTTGTTTATAAAGTAATAAATTTTTATTGAATTACTTATATTGATAATAACTCTTAATTTTACTGATATTTACTTTCAATGCAAATATAATCACTGACCTTGTTTATATTTTTTTATTGCAAATTTTTTTATTTGTATTTTTATTTGTATTTTTATTTGTATTTTTATTTTTATTTGCAAATATTTTTATTGAAAATTTTATTCCAATTTTATTGAAATTTTTTTATTGCAAAACTGTGTGCTGATTTAAGTCATATAGACTTAAAGCAGCACACAGTTTTGCAATAAAAAAATTACCATTTGTTTTTATATAAATTTACAATAAGCTTTGTAAATTTTAATATAGATTTGTAGACAATAGTTTACAGTTTTATTATCGCTGCTTCAAGTGTGTTTATATGTAAACATGTGATTTTATAGCAAAAGCAATCACTTGTATTGATTATCATTTATAGCTTTTGTATTTGAAATGACAAATTTAGCTGTTTAATTTTATATTATTGATGAGTCATTCAAGTGTTTAATAATTTTTTTTCATTAAAAAATTTTACTAAAAGTTCATATGCAAAAAATAAACTTGGTGTTAAAATCTGAAAATTATTTTATATGGGGCTTTACTCACTAAACTTTCTGTTTCACTTTTTATGGTTAAAAGACTAATTTTTAGAATCAAGATGTATTTAAAAACTCATTTTTTTAACTATAATTATTAAAGAGATTCCTCACTGCTTAGACAAGTTGTGTTCATATTAAAGAAAATGTTTAAAAAAAAGCTTTTGTGCTAAACTGTTTTGATTAAGACTAAATGATAAATTTATACTAATAAATACTTTTAAAAAAAATTGTTACTTTGCTCTGTTCTTTAGTTCTGACTTTAGTTCTCTTAAATTATTATTGGTGAAAATAGAAAAAATCAACATAATAATCAACAGTTTATATTTTTAAAAAATCAACATAATAATCAACAGTTTAAAAATGTAGCGGGTTATCAAATATCCCTAATAAGTAATGTGGTTTATCCAAGTTAATTTTTATTCAAAACATTGTTTTGATGAGAGAAATAAAATTCCTAGCAATAAACAGTCTACAGGGCTTGTGATGAAGAAAATCGTCAAGCGTGTTATATCGCGCTCGTAAAATTAGAATGTGTTTTCATCAAGCGTGATTATGCGCGCTCGAGATAACGTCGGCGAGCGCGATCATGAAAATTTATTATATTTTTTTATAATTTATTTTATTAATTTATTTTTTATATCTTTTTTTATTTGTTGCATAGTTCTTTCGTCAAAAAATGTTTGAATTAGTATCACACTCATGAAACTACTTCAACGAAGTAGATTTTTAAACTTCTTGTTTATTGTCAGATCGCGATTTTATTTTTAACTATTTATGTTATAAAATAATAATATCAAACAAAAACGCAACTTCTTATTGATTTAGTATTGAAGTATAATTTAGTGTTTTGATTCATTGTTTTGATATATGTATTTTAAAATGTTACGCTGTAAACTTAATTAACAGTTAATGGTTTTTATATTTCTTGATATTTTTTATTCAAATTTAATTATTTAATTTTTTTCTAAAATTTCTTTTTAAAATTACATTTTTTTTTATCTTAAAAAAATAACACAATTAGAAATAATAATAAATAAGAATCATAACTTTCCATTTAATAAATGTTTACATCATTACTTTGTTTCCTTTTCGAATGTGATTGCAAACATTCTAAACAACAGAATCATTTTAAATTTGAGTTGAAATAAAAAATAGTTAATAAAAAACCTATACTATGAACAAAAACTAATTTTAAAAATTACTCTATTAATAATATTTATTTTTATTATAAACGATGTGTGGAATATTACAAACAATAAATCACATAAATCTTACTTGATATTTTCACAAGATTAAAAATACTCTGCAGTTTCAATTTTCTTATAATGGTTTTCTAATTTTCTATTCTTATTTTATTTGCGCATTTTTGTATTCGCATTGTGTTTCCATGTGCATATTCCATAATTGAAATTAGTAACTATTAACGACTTCAAACTGCTCGTTCATTATGTTAGTGCAAAAGAGAACGATGTAGTGCTTTTTATATTTTATATTAGTGCTTTGATAATAGAATATCTTTAATAAAAAATCTTTTTTAAAAATTTTATGAAAATAAAAAAATAATCCTGAACTATTGGACGAGCGTTATTTTATACGCTTGTTATAAGCTGAACGAGCGTTGTTTATCGCACCTAGAATGTTTGAAAATACCGTTTATGGGCGCGTTTTACGAGCGGAGTGCAATCACGCTCGCTTCATCACAAGCCCTGAGTCTACATAAAATTTTAAAAAAAACCTCTTTGTTTAAATAAAAAAAAGATTCGGAATAAATGATAAGGCGAGCAGTTTTTGTGTAGGAGTTCATCTATAAAATCCTAATTTCATTTAGCTCTTGCACAAAACAGGAGGACATTGGTCACCTAAATTATAACACTCTATAAAAAGTAAATATAACAATCTAAAAATCTTGTTTACAAATACAATCAATAAACAATGCTTACTTTAAAAAAAAAAATTGTTCAAAACAAGTTGTGTTACTAAAATCTGAAAGTTAAATATATTATTTTATTTTGAATATGTTTTGGGGTAAAAAATTATACAAATAATTAGGATTTACTGATTGTGAGAGAAAAAACACTTTGTTATCTTTAATAAAAAAAATACATTGATATAATAAACTAAAAATTTTATAAATTAAATGCACTTGAATAAAATTATCTAGTCTGTAGATTGCAAATTATATTATAGAGACTTTGAAAACCTAAGTAAAATGGAGAAAGGTGAGCTTTGAATAAAACAACATTTTTAGTTTTTATTGATATACATTTATTGTTAAGTTTTAATCAAAAAAATTTAACTCAAACGTTTTTTTTTTAAACATTTACTTTAATATGAACACAATGTCTCAGCAGTTGGGAATCTTTATAATGGGTCAAATGTGGTACTAGCAAATGTCATTAAAGTTTGATCAATGCAAATACAATCACTGACCTTGTTCTTATGACTTATAGCAAGAGCAGCACATAGTTTTGCAATAAAAAAATTACCATATGTTTTTATATAAGTTTACAATAAGCTTTGTAAATTTTAATATACATCTGTAGACAATAGTTTACAATTTTATTATCGCTGCTTCAAGTGTGTTTATATGTAAACGTGATTTTATAGCAAAAACAATCACTGGTATTGATTATCATTTATAGCTTTACTAGTAAACATTTTTGCAAGAATAAAAATTTTATAATTTCGATTGAGTTGTTAACATTTAATTACTCAATTGTATTTAAAATGACATATTTATTAGTTTAATTTTATAATATTGATGAGTCATTCAAGTGTTTAATAATTTTTTCTTTTTTCTTTTTTTTAAGTTTTTTATTAAAAAAAAACAACTAAATGTTCATATGCAAATCATTAACTCAGTGTTGAGTAATCTAAAAATTGTCTAATGTGGGGTTTGACTTTTGTTTCACTTTTTATTGGAAAAAGACTAATTTTTAGAATTTAAGATGTATTTAAAAACTCTTATTTTTTAATTACATATATTAAAGGGATCTCTCACTGCCAACCATATCATATTTGATGAGCTTTATGAGCTCTATGAGCTTTAATTAGCTCAGTCTAGTACAAGTATAAAAAATGTCTTGCATTTCTATAACAAGAACAATATTAAAGAATTGTTTATTAAATTATTTTTTTAAATTGAATTAATTATATTGATAACTCTTAGTTTTACTGATAGTTATTTTCAATGCAAATACAATCACTGACCTTGTTCTTATGACTTATAGCAAGAGCAGCACACAGTTTTGCAATAAAAAAATTACCATTTGTTTTTATATAAGTTTACAATAAGCTTTGTAAATTTTAATATACATCTGTAGACACATTAGTTTATAATTTTATTATCGTTGCTTCAAGTGTGTTTATATGTAAACATATGATCTTATAGCAAAAACAATCACTGGTATCGATTATCATTTATAGCTTTACTAGTAAACATTTTTGCAAGAATAAAAATTTTATAATTTCGATTGAGTTGTTATCATGTAATTACTCAGTTGTATTTAAAATGACATATTTATTAGTTTAATTTTATAATATTGATGAATCGTTGAAGTGTTTTGTAAATTTGTTGTTGAAATAGTTTACTAAAAATTCATATGCAGGGAATTCAGTGCTAAGATCTGAAATATGTCTTATGTGGGGCTTGACTCGCAAAAGTTTTGAATTAACTTTTTTACTATTTTATGGTTACAAGAATAGTTTGCAAAATTTACAATGTGTTTAACAACTTTCATTTTTGTAATTAGGGCATTAGCCAAGAAAAAATTCTATGTAGCCTTTTTGCAATTTTGGGGATTTAGGTTGTCATTGGCTACAAATTAAAAAAAAAATTCAATGAGTTTTAACACTAAAAAGAAAAGTTTAGGGCTTGGCTTAGCAAGAGCAGCACACAGTTTTGCAATAATAAATTACCATTTGTTTTTATATAAGTTTACAATAAGCTTTGTAAATTTTAATATACATCTGTAGACACAATAGTTTATAATTTAAATGCTTTTTTTATTTGTAAACCTGTGATTTAATAGCAGAAACATTAATTTTGACTATTATTTATAGCTCTAACTCTTTTTGGAAGAATAAAATTGTTTTAAAGTTTCAATTGAGTTGTGATTATGTAAAAAAAAAATTTAAAAGCAAAATGTTTATTATTTTAAAGAATTCATACTAGCATCTGTCATAAACTCAAGTTTTTTTTCTGCATAAGTGAAATGAAGAAAAATATGAAGTTTGATTTGCAAAAAAATCAAAATTTTTTTACAATATAATTTTAATTACAATATAATTCTAACTTAGATTTATTTAAAATAATTTAAAATGCATAAATGTTGCTTTTTAGCATTTTTAACTTGTTCCGTTTAGAGCTTGTATTCACGAGTACCAGCATGCCAAGTAACAACATATTATTATGTTGGATTTGCTTACATGATGATGCGGCGATATGAAGATGCTATTAGAAGTTTTGTTAGTGTTCTTTCTTATGTTCAACGTGCCAAACAAGTGATACAAACAAAGTCTTATCAATTTGAACAAGTGAGTTATAAATTTTCATGTCTGAAAGAATTGTGAATTAAAATATTTGCATAAATTAGAGGTAAGCTCGGGGATCTCTATTGTAATTATTATTTGCATTATATAGATTCAGTGTTTACTATAAGTTTTAAATAAGCTAATTAACAAAATATGTTTTGCAATTAGGTAAAAAAAGATTTAGTTTGAATTTAATGAATTTTTTAGTATAATAATAATAAAATAATATATAAAGATTATATATTACAATTTACAGAGCATTTTTTATACTAAATTATGTAAATTCTTTTTATATTTTATTTTATAGTTCCAAGCAAAGTATATATATTTAAAATATATATATATATATATATATATATATATATATATATATATATATATATATATATATATATATATATATATATATATATTCATATATATGCTCATATAAATTTGTATATTTTGTTTTTAGATTATAGCATATTTTTAATATGTCAACAAAATTATTAAATCAAGTATTTTTGAAATCTTAATTTAACTTATGGTTTAAATAAAGAGATAGTAGTAAATAGTAGTTATTTTTTGTAATAGTAGAATGTAGTCTAGTAGCAGATAGTAGAATTTTTTTTGAAATAAAAGTTTTATTTGTCTGCTATCTCATAATATAGTAATAAAATAAGTTATATGGTTTAATTATAAATTTTTTGGCAATAATTTTTTCTTTTTTAGATTAAAAAAAAAACTGAACAAATGTACACTTTAGTGTGCATATGTCTGGTACTTTGCCCACAGGTATGTTTTGCATTCAGTTACACATTTTATTAGCAATAAGTTGAATGTTTAAGATTTAGTTTGTCATGATAAAAGATTGTTTTGAAGATTTAATTTTCAAACTTTGTTAAAGATTATTTTCAATTCTTTATATATAATATATATATATATATATATATATATATATATATATATATATATATATATATATATATATATATATAGTCTACCATAAAATGTCAATTTTAGATTGTTTTTAAAAAAAAATTATTTTAAAGACTAGAAAAAAAAAGTTTTTTTTTTAATTTTTTTTTTTTACCTTTATTATTTGATAGACTGTCTGCCCTAACCAAACCCTCAGTTGATGTAGCAACACCCCATTGCAAGTCTGACTATAAGATAGTCGATGTAGCAACACTTCCGCGCATGTTTTACAGTAAAAAAATAAAAATAAAACATTCAGAATGTTTTTAAAAACATTATAGTCTTTTAATTTGCGTTTTTGTGGTTTTTTAATCCTAATTAGTTTCCGCAATTAAATTAATGCGTTTTGTTATAATCTGTTGACTTAATTTTGTCAGTTTAAATACCACAGACAATTGAAGATCTATTTTTTACCACAAACTGTATATCTAAGTCCATTACTATAGGTATGTATATATAGATATGTATGTATATATATATATATATATATATATATATATATATATATATATATATATATATATATATACATACACACACACACACACACACACACACAGGGCTATTCTAGACTGTTTTCGACAGCATCAACTTTATTTGGGCACCACCCAAATTCAGAAGTTGATGACCTTTTTTTTTTACGACAGATTTTTTTGCCTATATACAGCAATGTTTCAAAAAAGTTGAACCAAATTATATTTCTATTGTGCTTTTTTGCAATATTTTTTTCAAATTTCAGCTCAAAATTTTTAAATTCGCTTTTTTTAAGAGTTTTTTATACACTTGTTTAGAAGAGTTAAAAATATTTTCATTAGAAGAGTTTTGATTTAGTCTATTGTTAATTGATATAGGAATTTGTTTTAAAAATTGAGGGGATGATTTTAATTTATATTAATATAGGATAATTCTTCATTAGGTTTTTTAAGGCCTATAAAAGTTTTCCTAAAGGTTAAATGTAACATCAAGAAAAATCACAATTTTTAAGTTAATGTTTATTTCAATATGGAAGGCAATGATTTTGAAAATTTTTATATTTTTTCAAGTTGAGGCCCTTAAAAAACCTGGAAAATGCAATTAATTTTACACATATATGTATATTTTAAGAAATACTATGCTGCTTTTATTTAGGTTTTAGAGTAAATTTGAATTTCATGTATTATTTTATTATGTAGACAAAAAAATTTAGAATTTTTTATATAAAATCAATTGTAAAGATTTTTTTATTACTTTGATTGTTAGAGAATTGATGAGAGTATTAACCAATACCTTCGGGAAAAGATGCTTGATAAAATGTTGAAAATGCAAAAAGGTGATACATCTGTGTTTGAGGAATGCTTTTCATACTCTTGTCCAAAATTCATATCTCCGATACCTCCAAACTATGACTCCTCTCCTGCTAATTCACACCTAGTAAGTTTTTTTAGTTTCGTTTTGTTTACTCTCTATTGAAAAAATACAAATGCTAAAAAAATATAACTCACTATAATCCTCTAAAAATATATATACCACTAAAATTCTATTTGAATTTGAAATGAATGGAAAGTTTAACTATTTGGAATACCTTGATAATATGATTAGTAAGTACACTAATCATATTGTGAGGTTTAGTTTCACAGAGGTATCAAATATCTGTCAATTATATCATGCTGTTATCAACATGTTATTAATTATAATGGTAATTTTATACATTATATAGTTTATCAATTGTTGTTCAAAAAAATAGCAGCAATGGTTATTAGCATGAAATCAACATGAAATTAAAAGCTATCAAAATTTTAATTTAAATTTTTTTTTTTTTAAATTTAATTTCATTCACTTCAAAAGACATTTTTGTTAAGAAGATCTTTGTAGTAAAGCTTTATTTCAATATAAATTTCTTTCAATTCGCCATTTGAAATTAAAGTTGACTTAATTTCATAAAACTTATTTTCATAAAAGTTTTTCAAAACATCAAGTTCAAGCAGACATACTGGATTGCAGCATTATGCTTTTGATCTAATTCACATTCACTATCTGTATTGTCTGTCACATGAAAAAATGATAATTTCATTGGCACAATTCTAGGTAAATTTAACAGTTTCAGATGTGCTGAGTTTTACTTAGTTTTTTCTGAAATCATTAAATCTTTCTGAAATTGTCAATACTTTCTATATAGTTTCTGACTTTAGCAGTTCTTTTTGTCAACATTATTGCTTCTTTAGTAATTTTTTCTTGTTTATCCAAAAATCGTAGAATAATAATGGTAGCTTGTTTTTGTAAAAGTCAATGCTTGCTTGTAAAACCATTATTTACAAGAAATGTGCCTGGCAGATGTTTCATTATACCATATTTAAGATCAACATCAGTAGTCAGCTCACTCATACATGTCTGATACACAACAAGCTGCATCATTAGGGTATCACAACAGTGTGACATTTCATTGTTCATTGATGCTTGTATAATGAATGTGTCTTTTTCATTGTTGAGCATAGTTTTTCAGAGCCTCAAATCAAAACTTTGTACAGTCAATAGAAACACAAATATTTTTTAATGTTTAAAAGACAACTTTCTTTTGAAAACTTCACTTTCTTTAAATAATTTAACATGAGTAAGAGTCAACTTAAATAATGTAACTTTTTTTTTATTACTTAGATAAATTGTTAGAAGTTTTAACTTTTCTTGAACTGTTCCAGTAGGCAAGATTTAATTTTCCAAGAAAATCATGTTGGCTTGTAAGTTGAGCTGGTGTTAAACCAATAAAATATTTCTATTTTTAACTTCAGAAGCTAAAATGTACTTCATTGGCATAAAGATACTAGGTGGTACACTTGATAAACTGGAAGAATTTATATATGAGGGAAATCAAATGATGAAGGCGATGTTGCCAAAAACAGTTGTCAAGACTTGTTAATGTTTTAAATAGATTTCTTTTTAAAATAGCAATTTCAATTTTAACTGCTTGTTTTTGCAGATATTTATCGTAAATTGTTTAAATAGACTGGTCACTAGTTTTAAAAGTAATATTACTTGAAGCATCGATATCTAAAGAATATTCAGGATTGCTCAAATTACTATCAATTTTAACTTGAATTCTATTGCCTTAAAATATATTATTATGGAATAATTGGTCGCTTCAGTCTTCATTTATCCTTTGTATTTCTTTGCTATACTTTGTTTGTCTGCACTGCAACAGAAAATCCTTTGCTTTTTTAATTGTAAAATTTATTTATAGCCATGCAACCCTTTGCTATTGCACGAATTAAAAATATTCTAAATACACATTCAATTTAAATATAAAACTATATCTACTTTATAAATATGTTTTATAAATAAAAACAGTAGGAAATCAATCTGTATAATTAGTACATATAAAAGATGTCTCAAACTTTTATATTGTAGTGTCAATCAATCTTATAAAAGAATCAAATTAGTTTTACACATATGTATATTTTAAGAAATACTATGCTGAAAAAAAAATCAAATCAATCTTATAAAAGATGTATAAAACATATAAAAGATGTCTCAGACTTTGGAGTTTTATATTGTAGTTCAAACTACATTTAATTAAATAGCTCATAAACAAAATTATGATATTTTTGACCATTGTAATCAGGGAATGTTCCATCGTGTATCAAAGTAATATATATGATGCAAAGGGTTGCATAAGGGATGTAAAGTTTGTTGTTTAAAATATAACCATTGGTAGCAAATTTTTTTATATATGGTGTAGTTGAACTTTTTTTTAGGATCCATTCAATTTGCAACTTAGAATGTTTATGGTTGAAGTGCAACAGCAAAGTATTATACCTGTAATTAGAAGGTATTAAAATGCATTAAAATGCTTGAATATGATTATATCTGTTATTAGTAAGTGTTACAATGTTTTAATATGGAAATATAAGAATTTTTTTAGATTTAATTTTTTTTTTATCCAGCTATCTGAATTTGTACACTACTATGTCTTTATCAAACTTTGTTTATTTAGCTATCTGAAATTGTACACTACTATGTCTTTATCTAAACTTGCATCTCTATCTGAATTGGTATGAAATTTAATTTTAAATTAAATTCTAATAACCGAAAGTTTTTAAAATATTTTACACAGTTCAAAGTATTATCTATAAATAATCCCAATAATGTTTTGAATTGTGTAAAACTTAATATTTATGCGTAGGATGAAGGTACATTGCAAACAGCACTACTCTGTTTTAAGGTATAATATATATATATATATTTGCGTAAGGTATGTGTTCTGTTTTATGATATAAGTGTTTTATGTACACTGTGCATTACAACTCACAGCTAACTTAAACCTTATTTACTTAATGTAATTAAGTAAAATACAGAATTATAATTATATAAAGGCTATACAATAAACAAGAATTCAGAAATTTTTATTTGAGTTGTAGCTAATAAATACAAGTCTGCCATGAGACAAGAAATATATACTAATTTTTCTTTTTTAATTTTTTAAGTCAGAAATGGCTTTAATGAACAAACTAAAGTGTTCCAAACACAGCCTTGTGTCTTAGAAACATTTTCGTGTAATATTTTAAATGTTCTGATTCCATTCTGTTTTCAAAACGTTCCGATATTAAAACATTGAATCAAAATGTTTCCAAGATACAGCCTCGTATCTTAGAAACATTTTGATTCGATGTTTTAAAATGTTCTGGTTCCATTCTGTTTTCGAAACGTTTTGATACTAAGTTGTTTTTAGAAGATACTGATTCATGGCTGTCTTTGAAACATTCCAAAACTGCTGCTTTATAAATAAAAACAGTAGGAAATCAATCTTTTGACGGAAATAAAGTTGTTTTTACAAAATTTGAGGGTATCATTGGGAATATAATAATGGTATATAATATGCAATGAAAGTAATTTAAATCTAAATATTTTGAGAATTTTATTTTTCTTCAGCATAAACAGCGTACTTTAGTATGGACGAAAGGAAATGATGCTTTAAATGGAGAATTCCAATCTTCGCCAGAAACAGACTTTTTTATTGGAAATGTGAGTCCGTTACAAAGTTTTTTTTTATTATTCAATATTAATTTTTTAAATACAAAATATTTAATATGATTTATTTCTGATTATTATTTACTTATCATTAATAGTGTAAATTTTTTTTTATTCAAGGATATGATTCATATAGCAGACACTAAAGTTGCTCGGCGATACGGCGATTTTTTTATTCGACAAATTTTAAAGATCGATGAGGTGAACTTTTATTTCAATTAAATTTTTAACTAGCATACAAGTGCGTTTATTAATATACCAGTGGCATTTAGTTTTAAACATTTGTTGTTTTTTTTTTAATTTAGTTCACGAAAAGTATGTGGAAAAGTCAGCAACATGTATGAATTGAATTTCAAAAATGAACATCGAATGTAAAAAATAAAATTCTCTAAACATTTAGTTTATTTTTATTTGCAGGAAATTATTACAAGTTATCTTAAGTATTCTCGTGATTAAAAAGAATTAAGTTTTAAAAGTGCTAGTTTATAAAATATATACTTTAGAAAGTTCCTATCTTACTGAAATGTTATTTAAAATATGAGTGACAGCCATTTTACCAGACTCACAAACGCACAGTGGGCCAGAATTCACTTTTAAAAAAGATTTAAGAGCCATTTTTGCACTCTTTACTTATTTGAGGATTGCGGTTTTAATGGTGACATTAGTTTTAATTTTGGGTTGATATGGATACCTAAATTGCCTAGTAAACACATTTTATTAACCTTAATAAACATTAACTGGCAAAAGTAATAGTTTTATTGGGTTACTCTTATAATTACCACATAGAATTTTTTTTATTCTGCAAATGTAGTGGTACTATGGATTTTTTATTTGGTTTATAGTGACACCTGAAATGTCTGGCAACGGTTCATTTTGCATAGTTAATAGTTTAAGTAACTTTTCTTAAAGCAGCAATATAAAGCAGCAACTAGACTTATATTAAAGTGGCAGTTTGAATAAAAATTGTTTGCATTTAAAAAGTTTTTTAAACACATTCCCAATTACTAGTTTTAAGCAATTTTTTTTTATGCAGTTCCTGGGCTCTATTTTATGTTTCATGAAACTATTACATAATCCATATAAAAAAGAACTTAAAGCTTAAACCTTTTTATGTATATGATAATATAACAATTTTGATTTAAAATTATTTTTCGAACCAAAATTCATAGTAAACTCCCGGTTGTTCGAACTGGCGCTTATTCGAAGCAATTTTCATTGCCCATGAATTTTCCTTAAGGTGTTAGGGCTCTAAAAAATTATAATTTTTTTTTCTTAGAATTACTTTTTTTAGCATTGTGCTTGTGCTTGGAAAATTCAAAAATTCGTATAGTAATATATTTGTGTTTCTCTCAACCAATAAACAGGTTATTCTAAAGTTTCATAACAACGCCCTTAGTTATTGTGAATTGTGATAGTATTTATGACACTTTGAAAAATCAATCTAGCTCTGCAAAAAAGCTTTCTTCTATTCTTAATGCAGGCAATAAGCCTTTTATGCAATGTGAGATTGATGAAAATAATTTTTTTATTATTACTCATTTCAATGCCTTAGCAAATATATGTAAGGAGCTTGCTTGTCCTGATTGTGCATGAGATGTCAATGTTACTGATATCAAAGAAAAAAGAAAAGGTTTTTCACATTGTATCATGATATCCTGTTCCATTTGTGGTAGGATGAAGACTGTTTATACTTCAACAAACACAGTTGAATCAAGTAAAGCTGCTACCCAAGGCCGTCAAGGATATGATGTGAACGCTCGTGCTATCGTTAGATTTCGAGAAATAAGTTGTGGTTTTGCTGCCATGGAGAGGTTTTCTTCTATCATGAATTTGAAATGTTTACTGGACTGGGAAGAAGCACGAATCTGGAAAAAGAAAAAGAACTATCGTGGTAAAGTTTCTTAACTATAAAGATAGAGAAATCGTATTAAATGAATATAAAAAAAGAAAACTATGGAACGAAAAAATATATATAAACGAAGACTATAGCAATTACACAATCGAAAAAAGACGACTTTTATTTACAAAAGCAAAAGAACTTCGAGCTGAGGGTAAGTTTGCTAAAGTTATATATACCAAACTTGTAACGCGCGCCTCAGAAGTATAAGAAATTCTTTTAAATCTTATTTAGTATACACAAAATGATAACAACAAAAAATGTAAAATGGAGGACTATGAATCACTTATTTTCAACTTCGGAAACAAATACATTGGATCTGATGAAAACATAGATCCAGATGTTAATTATTTTAATGACTCAAAAATAGATTGTTTTTATCATTATGCTAGTGACTTAAAAGAATTTCTTTCTAAAAATGGCGATGAAAACAAAAAAATCAGAATCGTCCACATAAATATAAGAAGTATGAACAAAAATTTTGAATATCTTCAACATTTTATTGAGGAAACTAAAATCTATTTTGATATTATTTGTTTAACGGAAACTTGGTGTTCACAAAATGAGCTTAATAATAACTCTAACTTCCATCTTCCTAGTTTTGAAATAATTTTATTAGAAAGACAATTGAATAAACTGGAATAAATTGAAATTTTATTAGAAAGACAATTGAAAAAAATGATTTGTGCGTTTCTGATGGCGATATAGAAATCGTTACAATTGAAATTTTAAACAATAAAAGCGATAAGTTTAAAAGCAAAAGCATTCTACTAAGTTGTTGTTATAGACCACCTGGTGGTGCGTCAGAAAATTTAAGCTTATACTTAAAACACAATATTTTTCATAAAGGTAACAAAGAAAAGAAAAAAAACTTTGTAATTGGCGATTTAAATATGGATTGCTTACGATATAGCGAAAATAAAAAAATTTTATGATGAAATATTTGTATCAGGAGCAATACCGCTTATCAACCGGCCTACTCGAATAACAGAAAACTCAATCACCCTAATAGACAATATTTTAACAACAGATGTATATAACAATAACATACAAAAAGGCATTATAAAAACAGATATATCAGACCACTTTCCCATTTTTCTAACAATCAACACAATTTTAACTCCTAACACTATCAAAAGTCAAACTATAAAAAAACGTATTTTTAACAAAAAAAATTTAGAAACGTTTAAGTATCAATTATCAATGTTAAACTGGAAGCATATAAATTTTAATGAAGACATAAATGTAATCTATAATAAGTTCTTTAATACATTCTTCTCGATGTGCGATGCAAATTTTCCCGTTTTCGAAATAACCTTAAAACCAAAAACCTTAAAAAGTCCTTGAATTACCAAGGGTCTTAAAAAATCTTCAAAAATTAAACAAAATTTGTATATAAAATATTTAAAAACAAAATCTCATGCTAATTTACGCATATATAAAAACTACAAAACTCTATTTGAAAAAATTCGTAAAAACCTGAAAAAAAATTATTACTCTAATCTTATTACTAAATATAATAAAATGACTCAAAACAAATATGGAAAATATTAAAAGAAATAACGGGGAATCAGAAAACCTGTTCAAATTTTCTTCCGAAAATGATTAAAATAAACAATTTATGTGTATATGAACCAAATGAAATAGCGGAAGAATTTAATAAATACTTTACTGATGTCGGAAGTAGGCTGGCTGATAGGATTCCTTCTACGAATATTTCCTTTAATGATTTTTTGACAACTTCTAATAATTTACTTTCTCCCCATGACTTATTCCTAGATTTATCAATTGAAGAGTTAGAAAGAGCCTTCAAATCTCTAAAAAGACACAAAGCAATCGGTGCCGATGGAATAAACGGGAACATAATTATAGATTGCTTTGAAAGTTTGAAAAACATTATATTTAAAGTTTTTAAAACATCTATACAGCAAGGGGTTTTCCCTGACCTATTAAAAATTGCTAAAGTTATTCCGATTTATAAAGACGGAGAAAAATCAAACGTCAATAATTATCGCCCTATTTCTATTCTTCCTACATTTTCAAAAATTTTAGAAAAAATCATCTTTGAAAAGACATACAACTACCTGATTTCAAATAATTTACTATATAAAAATCAATTCGGCTTTAAAAAAAATAGTTCAACTGAACAAGCCATTATTCAGTTTACGCGTGAAGTCTCAAATTCTTTTGCTAAATCACAATATACACTTGGTGTTTTTGTCGATTTATCAAAGGCTTTTGATACAGTCAACCATGATATCCTACTTAAAAAACTTGAGTTCTACGGAATAACTGGTCAATTGATCAAATGGTATAAAAGCTACTTGTCAAATAGAAAGCAATTCGTCTACCACGGAGAAGATTTGCTTCCTATTGATTTTCAAAATAAAACATTAATTGAAATAAAATGTGGTGTTCCACAGGGTTCTATACTTGGTCCACTTCTCTTTTTAGTATACATCAACGATCTAAATAAGGCCTCGAACCTTATGAGCATCATGTTTGCAGACGATACAAATTTATTTTTATCAAACAAAGACATTAACAAACTTTTCTTAAATATGAACGAGAACTTATAAAAATTTCGACTTGGTTTAAATGCAACAAACTAACCTTAAATATTGACAAAACAAAGTGGATCCTTTTCCACTCCTCAACAAAAAAGCGTTTTTTGCCTAATGATTTACCAAAACTTTATATTGATGAAGTAGAAATAAAAAAAGATTCCGTTTTAAAATTCCTAGGTATTTATCTTGACGAAAATATGACATGGAAAGCTCATATTGATTATATATCAACAAAAGTTGCAAAAAGTATTGGAATCCTCTATAAGGCCAGAAATTATTTAAATAAAAATAATTTAAAACAACTATACTACTCATTTATTCATAGCTATATAAACTATGCAAATATTGCCTGGGGAAGTACAGGCAAAAGTAAATTGCAATGTCTTTACCGCCATCAGAAACATGCAATGCGAATAATACATTTTTTAAATCGTTTTTCAAATACAAAACCTTTATTCAAAGATATGAATGTATTAAACGTTTTTGAACTTAATTTGTATAATACTTTATGTTTTACGTTTTGTTGTATGAACAACCCTTTATTACATGTTTTTAAAGATCTATTTACCTTTAAAGAAAAGAATAAATATAGTTTGCGAAATAAAAACTATTTAAAAGAACCCTTTAGTCAAACAAAGTTTAATCAATTTTGTATAGATTACCTTATCTCTGGAATAAAATTGTATAGCCTAATTTTGATTCATCTATCTCTTTTTCTGTTTTTAAAAACAAATTAAAGAATATTATTTTTTCAACGGATCATATATTGAAATATTTTTGAGATATTATTTTAACGATTTATTATTTGAAATGTTTTGGATTGTTATTTTGTCATAATCTACTTGTATTATCTTATATTATATTTATATTGTAATTTTTATATGGTTCTGGCGACAAGATCGTTATGATCTTCTTCCAGATTCCAAGTTTATATATTTATATATTACATGTAAATCACGACATGTAAATAATGTAAACTAAAACTAAACTTAAAAAAAACTTAAAAAAAAAAAATGTTTATCATCTTTCCCTTTTAAGCAACTTAACAAAAAAGTAATGATTGCCTATAAAAGTGCAGCAGAAAGTAGTATGAAAAATGCATCTAAACAAGTTCTAAAAATAGACAACTGAAAATATAATTTGCACTCATGTTTCAATCGACTGTTCATGGCAGAAGCGGGGACATTCCTCATTGCATAGGGTCATTACTTCAATATCTGGAGACAAGTGTATAGACATTTAGGTGAAATCAAAGCATTGTTTTGGATGTAGGTTGTGGGGAAAAAAGAAAGATACTTTGGGTTATCAGATATGGAAGCTGGACCACCACTGCCAGATAAATCACGAAAAATCTTCTGAGCAATGACATTCAATAATGTTGTCAAATCAGACCCTTATATGCTTCAGAATATAGTACCAATAAAACTTGAGTGCATTGAACGCGTTCAAATGCGTTTTGAAACTAGGTTGAGAGACCTTGTGAAATCTTACAAGGGTACTAAAATCCCAATTTCAGGAAAAGTAAAATTAACTAATAAGCGTATTGACTCCATGTAGAATTTTTATGGCAATCAGAAATAACATCGATAATATTAATGCAATGAAGAAAGCCATTTACGCTATTCTGTTTCATTTTACTGATAAGCATAATTCTTATGAACGTCATCAATATTGCCCCCGAGAAGCTACTAGTTGGTGTAGGTACTGATCCAAAGGACAGTAAGCTTATAAGCCATCCAATACAATACCTTTTTGGTAAAAAAACGCTTCTGCAACCTATTTTTAAAGATTTGACAAGCGATACTTTGCTGGAAAAATGTTTACACGGAAAAACCCAAAATCTCAATGAAGGACTAAATAGTATCATATAGTCACGCGTGCCAAAAACAATTTTTGTTGGCAGAAATATTATTGAAATGATTGTACGTTCATTACAATAATGGTTGCAATGGTGTACTTACAGTTTTAGAGCATTTCGGTTTGAGCGGAGTTATTTTGAAAAACATAGCTAATAAACTAGATAATTCACGAATAAATCGAATAAACAAAAAGACGAGTGCTAATGATAAACAGCGCAGAAAAGGTGTCTGCTCCCAAAAGAAAGGACATCTTGATAATTTGGAAGAAAAGGAAGCTATTGGTGTTTATAAAGCTGGTGGTTGTTGGTGGTTACTGGTGCCGTTTCAAGTTTTGTCTTCTATAGTTAATTTCAAAACGTGATTTCTTGACATGGCAATATTTTTTTAACTTGAAATTTTCAGGATGTATTCACATATAGTAGTTGCTTAATTTAAGTCTTGCGTTTGTTCTTAAACATCAAATAACTTAAAATTTTATGTAATAAAGTCTAAATTTTAAAATATTTTTACCCTAATTGTTATTGTATTGTTAAAACTGTTCTAAAAACTAAAGTTTAATTTAGTATAAAAAATCCTTCTGTTAAATGATTTATACAATGATGATACTCAATCCTACCAAACGCCATTAAAATTGTTTATTCTGTATGAAGTAATGTTGTTACAAAAAAACATTTAAACTATGCAATCTTTAGTATTTTTTCGGCCATTTTGAATTGGTAGTAATAATTTTTTTAAAAACTTTTTACTAAAAAGATGCTATCTCACGCGGTTAAGGTTTTTTTCGGTTCGGTTTTTTTCGATTCGATTTTAAACTTAAACCCATCGGTTCGGTTTTTTTCCGGTTCGGTTTAAAACAAAATTCGGTTCGGTTTGGTTCGGTTCGATTAAAAACAAAATATGGTTTTAAAGATAATTATTTATATATATATTTTACAACTTTAAAATATAATTTTTTTTAAAATACCCAATTATAAATTAATTTTTATTTTTTTAATGTTTTCTTTTATGTAAACAATTTTCTCGACATTTTCAATGGCCAATGTGGTTCTTCTGGCGGTTACGACATTACCGGCAGTTGAAAAAACTCTCTCTGATGTTGCAGAAGTTGCTGTTATACACAGGTATTTTCGTGCATAATCAGATAGAATTGGGTACTGTAACTTTATTATTTTCCACCATTCTAAAACATTTGTTTTTTCGTCTGCTGTTTCGGCTCCTAAATAATGCTCAATTTCTAAACTCAATTTAGTTGTCGTCGAAGCGCTGCGTGCTGAAATATCTTGTTTTAGTCTTTTTTTAAGCAACTCGTGGTGATTAACTTTAGTATTTGGATTGCTTTCATTGTCTATTTTATTACTTGTGATTGGAAATTTTTCTTTTTTTTTGCTTTTTCCTGCGTCAATAATGCTTCTTTTATACCATCAATTTTTTTATATTCAATTAAATGCAGGCCTTTGTAACGCGGATCTAAAAAATTAGCATAACAATTAATCAGCTGCTCAGCACCATTGAGAGGATATCTTTCCTGTAGTTCACTTATCAGCATTTTTATAAAAATTCTTGTTGCTTTGTCTTTGTGATTTTGCTGGGCAAGTAGTTCTTGGTGCAAGGAATATAATTCAGGTATTACATCTTGGATTGTTGGTCTTTTATCAGCTAATAAACCTACTGAAATGTTGTAAATTTTTTCAAGAAACGGCATGCTGTATTCTAATGTCTTCCATTGATCATCTGAGGGGCATCACCTTTCAAATTCTTCATTTGATTTTGCAAGTGTTTTGATCGCTTCTTTGAGTTGAAGGACTGACTTTATGCACATGTACTCAGAATTCCATCGTGTTATACACGAAACAATCAATTTCTTGGCCTTAATTCCAAGTTCTTCGCATGCACCTTGAAGCTTAGCAGTAGAGAGATTCTTGTGCGTGTGATGCTAAATCTGTGCAGTTTTTAATTGCTTTTGAAAGTTCAATAGCTGGATTGTGTGATCGTTGCAGCGCAACTCTGAGTTAATTTCATCACTTTCTTTAGCAGCTAAAACAATGTTGCTGCCATTGTCATTAACGCAGGCTCTGTGCACTTCTTCATTTAAGTTAAATTAGCAATAAAAGTACCCAGGTTTACTGCGATTGCTACCCCAGTGTGTCTACCAGTAAATGGTGTGCAAGCAATGAGAAAACTCAATAAATTAAAATCTGAATTAATGTAGTGAATTGTAAGACTCATGAAGGAATCATTGTTTCGACTTGTCCAGAGATCTGTTGTAAAACTAACTCCAGTCACATTTGGAAAATCTTTGACAAATTCTAGTTGTAACCCTTCCTTAACTTTGTCATACAACATTGGAAGTTTATGACGTCTAAATGTTGATGCAGATTTGACAGTGAATTTATTATTTTTTTATTATTATTATTTATTCATCGATAAATTCTTGAGCTCCTTTATTATCCAAAACTTCAAAAGGTAGACCTAGAGTGCAGACAAACTTTGTTAAATCTAAGTCAAACTTTAATTGCTTTGGATCATTTAACCCATATTTTTGATTTTTTAATATACTACTTTCAATTGTTGTTGTTTTGTCGTCTTTTTTTATATCAAACTTTCGTTTATTAGGTGCCTCTATGGTTTTTAAAAGATGTTCCTTCCAAGATGTTTCATGTTTGGTTTTAACATGGCTGGTTATTGTTGAAGTACTGCCACAGTTTATTTTGTAAGATTTAAAGCAAATTTTACATTTAGCTTCAAATTTATTCAGCTTTTCAAAGAATTGCCAAATACCACTTTCTTTCGGCATCTTCAATTTCAATAAAGTATAAATTGCTTGTATGACCGGACTAAAAAAAAATTAAATAAAATAAACATATATACATATTTGTTTTGGTCAAGTAACAGATAACTAAGTTGATAACAAGTAGTATAAGATTAGAAATTGTTAAAGTTAGTTTAAAGACAAAGTAAATCACAAATTATATTTAAAGTATATTCACAAATAAATTTAATTGAAGGCTTATTCAAATTTAAAGTTTACAATTGTTTGTATGTTTGTCAAGCTATTATGAAAAATAAATATATGTTAAACAGTAAAACTTATTTGTTTTATTATTTATCTAAATTAAAAAGCAACGTTCTATAATAAAAATATTATACAATATATTTTAATTTTTAAGTAAAATAAAAAATTACAACAGTTTAGAAAAAAAGTTCAATTTACTCACATGTTACAGTACAATGGTATCAAAAACTGTTAATAGCCAATATTCTTCTTGGTCCGCAACATTTGATATAGTTTAGCGGCAACTGTTTACGACTATTTTGGAGTTATGTTTACAATCTCATCTTTTTGACTTATTTTTTTTCTGTGGTTTAATAATATTAAACTTTCATAAATAAAGTTTATTAAAAAAATATAAAACTATATAATTTATAATTTATAATTACTTATAATTTTTAAAATTTTTATATAGGTTTTTCAGCTTTTTTCGGTTTCGGTTCAGTTCGGTTGATTATTTAAAATATTTTTATCGGTTCGGTTCGATTCGGTTTTCTTAGTTCGGTTTTAACCGAAAGAACGGTTCGGTTCGGTTAATCGCGTGGCCTTAATCTCTATAACCGTTTTTACACACAAAAAATTAAGGGCCCTATGACTTTTTAAAAAAATTGTTTTTTATAGCCTTACCACCTTAACAAACTCATGTAGATATCCATCAGTTATTTGAACCAGCAGTTATTCGAAATTTTGTTTATTCGAAGTAATTTTTTTCCCCCGTTGTCAAACACTTCGTCAGTTATTCGAAGTTTTCCTTCGGCTCAAGATACTATTGCATTGCATTTTTGAAACTTCATCGAATGTTATCAATATATATGTACATTACTACCACTGGCGTAGGAATAGGGAGGGGAAGGGGGCGGAAGGAGCGATAGCTCCCCCCCCCCCCAATTAAAACACGGGGGGGGGCGGACACTGCATTTAGCCCCATTCCCAGTGAAAAAGCGCACATGGGATACGCGTGGATTTTTTCCACATGTAACCCATGTGGGGATTATTATTTTGTCCCATGTGGGTTTCATATGGTAAATCCCACATGGGTTTTATGTGGTAAATCCTACATGGGATATAGGTGGAAAATACGACATGTTATAGATCTTAAATGCCACATATTTTAATCCAAATGGTATAAAAGTAGTCAATACTAGACAAATGAAAGTCCGAATGCTTCTATGATAATTTTAAAAATTCTTTCAATTTAAAAATTACTTAAATAGTAATTTAAAATTAATCATCGAAGCTTTCAGAGAGGCTTAACTTAATCTGGTATTTGCTACTTTATCCCATTCGGTATTCAAAACGTGTAGCATTTTTGATCTTTTACATGTGATGTTTTCCACCTATAAACTATGTGGGATTTACCTTAAACTATTATGACGAAATTTTATAAAATTAAAAAACGTGTTGCAAAATAAATTTATTTAAAAATAAATGCTATTAATCAATACATCCAAAACGAATATTAAAAATATTATTTTTTCTTTTGCGATTTACACGCCGTTTTTTGTCAATTGAATTAATTAAATCGCTTCGGCTTATATATATCGGTTTTTAGTATCTTCTAACTTTCTTCAAACATTTTCTAAAAAAAAAAAAATATAAATACAAATATATATAAATATAAATATAAATATAAATATAAATATATATATATATATATATATATATATATATATATATATATATATATATATATATATATATATATATATATATATATATATATAGAGAGAGAGAGAGAGAGAGAGAGAGAGAGAGAGAAAGAGATATATATATATATATATATATATATATATATATATATATTATATATATATATATATATATATATATAGTATTTAGGCTATGGGATTATCCATAAATGATGCCAGTAGATAGAGGGGCAGTGTGAGTTTAACAATAATTGACAATGGGGAGGAGATGTTGAGACCAAAATAATGTCAATTAAAAAATTGAATTAAAAAAAAAAGTAAAATATTTTATTTTAAAAAAAAGTAAAACAATTTATGCTAGCTATGAGCAGGTTTTAGAGGTATTTACACCAACAATGTGGTCTAAAAACTTCTTGCTTTTGTTGCTTAAAACTGTAGAGGATCATAGGAAAAACAATTTAAATTCAGAAATTAGCTTGCTTATCTGAAAGAACAATTTACGCATTTTTTTTTTTACTTTTAGTACTGTTGAGAATAAATGTATAACTGAACCAGAAAAAAATTGATGGTATATGCATTTTTTATATTATATTAAAAATTCAGATATACCATCATAATACGATAACAAAAACTGACATCATTTTCAATGGGAAATGGCAAAAAATTGACTGAGTTTGATAAAGGGTGAAGTTGTTCAACAAACCGGGTCATCATCTGACATCATTATGCATAGATGACCCTACAATTTAAGTAAAATAAGTAATCAATTTGCCATATTTCTCTTTAGAAAGTGTAAGAAAAAAGCATTGTTATGCTGAGAACCTACCTATTGAGCAAGCTTTGACCACCTATTTTACAAATTTGAGAGACAGAAGTGGAAGTGCGAATCGCAAAAGAACTAATAACAATGCTCTAAATTGATTTTAACTTTGTAGACTAGCATTAATATAGTATTTAGTAAAAATACATGATTTTTATAATTTGTATTTATTTCCATTAATTATCAGTTGTCAGTCTCCATTTTATAAAATGAATTAAAAAACTATTTATTTATAGTATAATAATAATACATAAATACTAGTTTCCTAATGCTATTATCATCACAATGTTAATGGTATTCGTTTTAAAGTGAAATTTTGTATCAATTTTATTGTTTTAATGTTATATTTATATATATATATATATATATATATATATATATATATATATATATATATATATATATATATTACTTTTACTTTATTTACAACACCATTTGATATACAACAAACCCCTACAAAGCTTTCAATAATTCAGTTAAGATTCAATCTGAGTTATGGAAACGTAATAAATTTAACATCAATAACAACATAAAATCACGTTCAACAATGATAAACATTCTTACTGTAGTAAAATATAGTACTAACTGATAAATTTGAACAAATAAATATAAAATTAACAAAAACAATGAATAAATAAAAACATTAACTTGAACTTTAACTAAATCTTGAATTTGAATTAATTGGTACTAATTTATTCAAGCATAACCTTAAAAAATAAGTTTTTATAACAAATTATATGTATAAATAGTTATACATATAATTAACTATCAGGAGTTATATGTATAACTATATGCATTTTAAAGCATATTATTTTATTTAAACATTACTTAGATCATATTACTTTGAAAACTGGATCCAGAAGCTTTATTATCAATAACACTGTGGTACTCCAGATTAAAAATTGAAAAGTTTCTGTAAACATCCTGTTTTTGTTTCTCAATGTAGTTCGTAAGTCTCTTAAGTCTTAAGGACCTTATTATATCTAAAGTTAAAAGTTTTGGAGCATAAAAAAAGTTACAGAAACCCATCCTATTTTTTTCTTTTTTAATAGAGAAAATTAGGAATTCTTTGACTTTCAAACCTGCATTTCTTTGTGGGACACTGCAGTGTCCCATGCATGCAAGATTGGTTTTTGACAACATTTCAACTTGCATCAGTTATTTGTTTGCAAATAATTTACTCAAGATCTATATTCAAATAACTATAATATTATCCTAATAATACGTCTATTTGCACAAATCTTAATCTTATTTCTATAAGGAAAGATAAAAATTATTCGCGGTACTTACATACTTGCTTGCCATTCTCTTTATTAATATAAAATAATTTCTCACAAAATAAACGTAACGCAATGCAATGTCGATTTAAAAATTTTTTTTTTAGTTTTTTTTTAGTTTCCAGCTTTTAAATTAATTCCCATGCAAATCCCACAGGAAACCCACGTGGGATTTCCCATGTGTGTAAATACCATATGGTTCCCACATGTAACCCATGTGGGATTACCCACATGTAACCCATGTGGGATTACCCACATGGGTTTAAGGTGACAAATTTAAAGGGTGTTGTCAAAATATGTTGATAGTAAAATTAAGTTACTAATAAAATCACGTTCAACAATGATAAATATTCTTACTGTAGTAAGAATTAGTACTAGTTAAAAAATTTGAACAAATAAATATAAAATAGTGAAAAAACAATGAACAAATAACCTGAACTTGAACTAAATCTTGAATTTGAATTAATTGGTTCTAATTTGTTCAAGCATAACCTTAAAAAATAAGTTTATATAATAAATTTTATGTATAACTAGTTATACATATAGTTAACTATCAGGAGTTATATGTATAACTGCATGCATTTTAAAGCATTTTATTTAATTTATATATTACTTTAGATCATATTACTTTGAATACTGGACCCAAAGACTTTATTCCCAATTACACTGTGGTACTCCAGATTAAAAATTTAAAAGTTTCAGTAAATATCCTGTTTTTGTTCCTCAATGTACTTCGTTAGTCCCTTAAGTTTTATGAACCTTATTATATATAAAGTTAAAAGTTTTGGAGCCTAAAAAAAGTTACAGAAACCTCCTTATCTCCTCCCTATTTTTTTTTTTTTTTTTTAATAAAGAAAATTTGACTTTCAAACCTGCATTTCTTTGTGGGACACTGCAGTGTCCCATGCATGCATGCTTGGTTTTTGACAACATTAGAACTTGCATCAGTCAATTGTTTGCAGATAATATACTCAAGAACTAGATTCAAATATCATATGAACATGTTAGAGAATGTTCATATGATATTTGAACATCACAAATTTAATAATATTGTTGTGATATGTTATATAAATAATTCCATAATAGATTATGATATGAAAATAAGATAGTATATGAAGGCAATGATCAAAGAATAAATTTACTTATAGAAATTTAGATGTTTGTTTATTAGTTTCAGAATATTATATTATGTGTGACCGCGGCCTTCTATAATAACAGGCCTTGACATCGCGCAACAAAGTTGTTAAACTGAAGGCCAATTCCTAATACTGTGTTAACATTTTCATCTTTTAACATTAGATGAAAGTTTGTGTTCGCGCTTTTTTAATAAATCTTTAAAATGTGATTGGTTTATAAATTAGATAGCCCAACATCAAGACAATAACGTTGTTATTGTCTTGATGTTGATGTAAGGTTCAAGGCGTTAACTTTGTAAGGTAATAATATTGTCAAACTAACGATAAGTTTTTTTAATAATTAAAATGCCTTAAAAATGCCTTTAAAATGCTGTGTATCTCTTTGCAAGTCGAACTATCTCAACTACAACAAAAATATCAATTTATACAACTACAATATCAATTACAACTACAACAAAAATATCAATACTCAACTACGACAAAAATATTAATTTATAAATTCCCGAAGAATCTAGAGGAGAGAAAAAGATGTAGTGAAGCTATCCCAAGAACTGGTTTTATTGTTACAGACTATACAGCATTATGTCAACTGCATTGGCCAAATGAAGCACCTTTTGAAAGCAAATATGGAAAGCAACGACCTTTAAACCCACCATCTGTTTTTAAAATATTCCGCCTAGTTGTTTAGCCACACCAGCAAGTAAAGTTAGAAAAAATGTAACTTCAAGCGGTTTTCGAAGCATTTTACCAGATGAGTTAAATGATTTTCTAAAAAAGGATGAAATTATATTTGACGATATTCAATCTTTGTTAAGTGATAATAACGATGTTATTGTTTTCCAGCTTAATAAAAAAAGTTTACACATACAATCAAAAATGTACAAACTTGGTGTTTCATTATTTATTTTAGTAATTTTCAATGATTATTCATTTGTAGCTAACCATAATGGCACAATTTGTAATATTTCATATTTAGCTGTAAACAAATTAAAGTTAATAAAAACAAAATCAGCTTTATTTGAAGCAGTTAGATTTTTAAAAAATAAAGAAAGTTCGCTTCAATCAAATATTCTATTCGAACACCTTAATGCTATGAGAAAAGTTAATGTTGGTGAAGTTTTATATACTTCAGATATTATATGTAGAGCATATGTGAGTATTTTGCTATGCGACGAAGTTTATATGATTGTATGTGTATTGACTACAAGTTGCCAAGTATAAGGACTTTAACCCTGTTGAGATATATTGATAAAACTTTTTTTTTGCTTGAATCAACTTTTATTGGTGTTTTTTATTGTTGGTGATTTTTATTGTTACCATTTTTAGCAAAAAAAATTAAAAATACAGTTATCTTTCTAATATATAGATATATACTTTGTTATGGTTCTGCTTGTTATTGATACTATTTAATATTACATAAATATTCTTAATGAAATTTGAAATACGAAAAATATGATTATCTTTTAACAATTTTTTGGTTTTCTTTTTATATTTCCGTTTTTACTAGAGATTATTATTAGAAAACATAGGCTGCCATTACACCCTACCTAATATAAAAATATATCAATATAAGTAAAAGTGAAAGTTTAATCGGCCTTCAGTTTTTACGGCATTTTGCGCGATGTCAAGGCCTGTTATTATAGAAGTCTACATCATTGAAAAAGTAGGTTTTTACATTTTTGTTTTCGTTTTTTTGTTTAACTACTTTTCCTTATTGATCACTTTTTTTCAGGATTCTCCTCATGGGTTCAAGATCATTACGCATAATATGTGTTCAATTACGCATAAACGTTAGTCATTGTAAGTAATAAATTAGGAAATAATTATTTGTGAAATATTGTAGTCATTAATGACTTCAAACTGGCTAATAATTAAAATTGCTCGACTAATAAGGTTCCTTATTAAAATTGCTCTCTCTCTCTCTCTCTCTCTCTCTCTCTCTTTCTCTCTTTCTCTCTTTCTCTCTCTCTCTCTCTCTCTCTCTCTCTCTCTCTCTCTCTCTATATAAATATATCACTATATAAATATATATATATATATATATATATATTTATATTTATATTTATATTTATATTTATATATATTTGTATTTATATATTTTTTTTTTTTAGAAAATGTTTGAAGAAAGTTAGAAGATACTAAAAACCGATATATATAAGCCGAAGCGATTTAATTAATTCAATTGACAAAAAACGGCGTGTAAATCGCAAAAGAAAAAATAATATTTTTAATATTCGTTTTGGATGTATTGATTAATAGCATTTATTTTTAAATAAATTCATTTTGCAACACGTTTTTTAATTTTATAAAATTTCGTCATAATAGTTTAAGGTAAATCCCACATAGGTTATAGGTGGAAAACATCACATGTAAAAGATCAAAAATGCTACACGTTTTGAATACCGAATGGGATAAAGTAGCAAATACCAGATTAAGTTAAGCCTCTCTGAAAGCTTCGATGATTAATTTTAAATTACTATTTAAGTAATTTTTAAATTGAAAGAATTTTTAAAATTATCATAGAAGCATTCGGACTTTCATTTGTCTAGTATTGACTACTTTTATACCATTTGGATTAAAATATGTGGCATTTAAGATCTATAACATGTCGTATTTTCCACCTATATCCCATGTAGGATTTACCACATAAAACCCATGTGGGATTTACCATATGAAACCCACATGGGACAAAATAATAATCCCCATATGGGTTACATGTGGTAAAAACCCACGCGTATCCCATATGGGATTTACCATATGGAATCCATGTGGGATTTACCATATGAAACCCACATGGGACAAAATAATAATCCCCACATGGGTTACATGTGGAAAAAATCCACGCGTATCCCATGTGCGCTTTTTCACTGGGCTATCGCATACTAATTATTTTTTAATCACGTTAAAGAGATGATTAATCATGTTGCGTGTAATAAATAATTGAATAAATAGATCATTTTAGTTTATTTTGCTGTATCATACGAAACTGATTTCCTTCTTAACATATGTTTTTAGCCCCACCCCCCTAACTTTCGCGACCTTCCAATGCCACTGTACACTACCGTGCATAATAATTCGAATGTTGTTAACTTTTTTAAAAAACCTATTTTTTTTTAACTATTTTTTATGTTTATTTTTTGCACTATTAAATAATTTAAAAGTAATTTGGTTAAAATGCTTTGGTAAAAATCACAAGAATAATAATACAGAAAAAGTGGACCATAAACAAAGACCAATGTGTCAAAGTTTTAAATTTTTGGTTTTTAAATAAGATGGTTTGTCTAGAAAAAAAATATCGTTGTATTTATGATAAAATAGTGTGTATTATCGACTGTAAAATATGGTGGATGTGGTATTAAGGTGTGTGGCTGTTTTGGTTAGATTGACACAGGTGGCTTTGTGAAAATAGAGGGAGTAATAACAAAAATTTACTTGTAAAAAAAATAAAAAATAAATGAAATTTACTTGTAAAAATTTACTTGTACACTTAAAAATAATGTTGCACCGTCGGAAAGATGGGTTAAAGATAAGCTATTCGTTTATTTAAAAGAAAATGAATTGATGCTCAAATCTAAAACATATTTTTAAAAAACTGGTTTAAGTTATTTGACTGAGTTCGAAAACGATCAAACATTAAATGAAACGATTTAGCCTCCCCAATCATAAGATCACTTTCTCTTATCGGATTTTTATGGGAGGAATTAAAAGTAATGTCAAAAACTAATGCCTAATGATGCATACGATGTGGACAAAAGTTATTAGTTTAGTTGTTTAGGACAAAAGTTACACTGTTAAAAAAATTCGCCGTAGATTCAACGGAGAATGTCAGGCAACAAAGTGACGGTGCTTTCTTCGTAAAAATTAACGGTTTTCGTTGTTTCTATTTACCGTAAAAATCAACGGAAAAAGCAGTATGTCGGACCTCACCCAAAAGTTTTGAGTTTTGTAAACGAGCTAGCGCTGTTTGAGAGGACAGAGCATCAATAAACGTTTCGTTTATATTTACTATAACTTTTATAATATATATAATAACTTTTATAATATATATAATAACTTTTATAATATAGTATAATTTGTCATAATAAAATAGTATTTATTATCATAAATATTATATAAAATATAATATACATAGTAACTACTATAAAATAATATAACTTGTTTATATTTATTATAACTATTATTACTTAATGTGTATTATATTATAATTTTTTATCATTTAAAATACGAGTAGTTTCTTACTTTTTTAGAATTACATTTTTATAAAAACATATAAATTATATTCATTTATTTTTGACTTTCGCGTAAACTCTGTAAAAAATGAGTTAAATAACTGTCTATTTGCTGAATTAACGGAGTTTTTCCGTTAATTTGAATGAAAAAAATGAAATGCGGAAACCGTGAATTTTATGGAGAAAGTTCTGCATCTTTTTTTTCGATTTAATTTCCTTTTTCTGGGTTCATTTTTGCGATAAATCTAAATAATAATTAGATCAGATTAATAAATCATTATTTACAGTTAAAAAAAAAAGAGAAGAAAGTAATGTTGAAAAATTGTATGTATACATACAATTTTTCATTCAGAGATACAACTGTATACTCTCAAGTTCGCTCTATAGAGCGAACATGTAGAGTATACAGTTACAGATAATCAGGATGTAGTGATATAAAAGAAAGTGTAGGTTAGAAGTAGATAAAGTTAAAGAGTACATTGCAGGTAATATGAAAAAACTTTGAATTTTTATAGATTTTTTATAAACAAGTATGAAAGTATATCATCACAAATGACCCTCATCATTATATTTTTGTGTTTTTTGTGGCAAAAGAGGAGCGTTTTTGAGGAGTAAATTCATGATTTTAACTGGCAGCTTTTCCAGGGAACTTTGAAAACATCTATCCAATCGTCCAGCACAGCACTGGAAGATTCAGATGTAGGTACATTTAAAATTCAAGGTTAGATTGAAACCGAAACCAAGGCATGAACCTGAGGAAAACTTTCAGTAGTAGTATTTCATTTTAAAAGTTACAATCAAAATTAATCAATTTATATAAATAAAAATAAATATTTAAATAGTAATTTAACAATTATTAACATCAAAATTTCTATTTTACAGATCATTTTACAGATCAAAAACCACAATTTCAAATAATTTAAATATAGATCATATAACGAGAATAATAATTAAGAAAGCTTTTTCAGACTGCACTGCAAAAAAGTGAATATAAAAATACAACTAACATACTATTTTATTTAATACCTTCTTTCCATGCGTTTTCCCTCCATGTGGTTTATCCTTCTTTGAATAATTGCCATATAGAAGCTACATACCAAGGCCCACGAAGACAAGTTCAGCTTACTATATAGCATTACAACCCCTTCGCAGACCAAAGGTAAGTGATTTTTAGAAGAATGAAGGATATTAGAGAGAAAGTTAAAAGAAGTCGAGTTAGAAGGCTGGCATAGAGACAGCGGACAGTATTACACTAGGTGTTAGAATGTCAAACTTTTGATAAAAAAGTGAAAACAGAAAACCTCTTTTTATCGTGGTTTTAGACCATATCTGTTTATAACAATAGTTTTGCGTAAGTTTTTTTTTGTTAATTTTATATTGAGAATTAACTTTGATGGACATGCATTCTATTATTTTTTATTATCATTTTTGCGGTGAAACTGTTATCCGCAATTTTTGAACACTGCATCATTTAAATAATAATATGTAAAGAGTTGAAAAATTTATATCACTGCAACAAATTTACATTCGAAACTAAATACTTCGGTTACTTTTTAAAATGAAAACTTTTAAGTATTTAAAACGTAAACTGTTACTTTCCTATTTTGATAGATGAAGGTTAATTGAGACACTATCAATAATTTTAAAAGAAAGTTATCAACTTTCTCAGGGTAGCTTTTGTTTCATCATATTCAAAGACATTATTCCGTCGGTTTATGGATGGACCAAGGCGTCACCGAAAGTGGAAGCTTTTTTTTATCTAACAACAGTAATTGGTTATATTCTGATATATATAGTGTATGTATTGGTTAGATTCTGAATGTATTGTATTTTTACCGAAATCAAAAAACGCAATAACAGACCCCACGCCATCTACATCATTTGAAAAATGTGACCATTTGAGACCGTGCATGTTTATGGAGATTTATCAGAGACCAATAAAAAAAGTAAAAACTCCACATTAGTTAAGAAAATTGGATTCGAGCACATCTTTAATGAATATCTTCAGGCATTACGCTCAATAGGAGAAGAAATGGAAGAAAAGCTCGTGGAAGCAATAAAGATTGGCGGAAAAAAAAAAAAGATCTCTGTTTCGAGTTTTATGGAAAACACAAACGTTTAACGGATGAAAAAGCACTCAGAGTGTTTGTTGATTTAGATTTAACTAAAACTTACTATTTATACTAATTATGGAGGAAGTTGACAGACGTAAAAAAAATGTTCATTATTCCCACCATATTAAAAATTACAAGAAATTAAACAGACCTGCTATCCACTATCTTCTGCAATAGAAATTACAAACACACATACAAAAATTATGGAACTGCAAGATTTATTGGATCAAACTGTAGATAGAATTTTTGACTATAGATTCCATGTACAATAATAAACTTAAACATTTAATTTTGTATGGTAAATGGGGTTGTTATGGCTCCTCTGGCTAAAGCGAGTACAAGCAGAAACTTCCAGAGATTCTGAACTGATTTCTGATGCAAATTTATTTATTAGTTATTTAGTGCTGATCAGATTAGTTGATGAGGTAACTTGCACAATTGTTTGGCAAAATCTGGCTCCTTCGTCCGTACGTTTTTGTCGCCCTATATGCATAGAATTTTACAAAGAGACTTCTGAAAAAACTAAGTTTGTTGTAGACGAAATAAAAAGCCAAATATACTCTTTACGGCCATCTATAATTAACAAAAGTTGTAAAGGAATACAAGTGAAAAATGAACTTTTTTTAATAATGATAGATGGAAAAGTGGCTTAGGTATTAACGGATATGCCTTCTGTACAATATGCGCAATATGTGGAGCTACTCCACAATAAATGAAAGATTTGACTAAAGAGTCTGCTATGCATGAAAATGAAAGTTCGTCTCAAAACAGACTGTCGACATACCTGAATTCAGTATATGGAAATGATATTACATATTTCCTACAACTTGTCTTTCCAAACATGGTCAGCTAAAAGTGAAGGAAAAAAAACACAAAAGAAAGAGAAGAAGACCTTTGTACAGAAACGTTTTCGTGAGCAGCTAGGGTTAATCGTCGACAAGCCAAAACAAGTAAGTGTTAAAACCAATGATGGTAATACTGCAAGGAGATTTTTTTTACCATGTAAGCTGCTTTTCTGAAACCACTGGAGTAAATGAAAATTTGATTAAGCGACTTCACATAATTTTACAAGCTCGCTCCTCAGGTGTTATGATAAATGCTGAATGTTCTGGTACATATGCTACAGAAGCTTCCTACATTTATGTGAGTAATTATAACTGGTACTACATGCCTTCTTCAGTATACAAAATTTTACTTCACCAAAAAAATATCATAAAACATCTTGCAGTACTGCCTATCAGTCAACTTTCAGAAGATGCGCAAGAATCCCGTAAAGATTATAACGTACGAATGTTTTTTTATATATATATAAATTCAATATGAATATATTTTCAAATTAAATAAACATTTTATGTATTTTTTGCTGTTTCGAATACTTTTAAAATTTTTTCATATAATTAAAAAAAACATGTCTAGTTAAAAATAAAATAAAAATGACAATTTTGAAGTTTTTGATTTTTATATACAAATTTTATATTTAAATTTTTTATAAAAATTTAAATTTTATTTATAAAAAATATTTCCTTAGAACCGTCTTATACACCTTTACATTTGTGAAAAATTCCAACATATAATCTTTCGTAACCAAAAAGTTATTGATTTTTGATCGGAACAGACCTTTATTTTCCACAGTGCGCCACCTTTGGGCAAACTTAATAATATCGGTTAGGAAGGAGACGTGAACTTCCTTTCAAATGCTTTTCCGTGGTGCTCTGTGATAAGACCGTAGGGACTTCTTGGGGCACCTAAAATAATTAATTATTTTGTTTAAATTTGCTATTAAGCTTATGATCCTAATTTTAAAAAATAAACTTACGAGTTTTTATTTAAACCTGAAAACCTTCATTAGCCATTTTCACAATCATAGCAACGCTTGGTAAGCAGCCGTGGCGCAGTGGTTAGAGTTCTGGCTGAGAACCCAGAGGACCGAGGTTCGACGCTGGCTCTAGCCCAATAAACGATATTGATAAGGAAGAAGGCGTGAACCTCTAATTACATGCTTTCCCGTGGTGCTCCGCGAAAAGACCGTAAGGACTTCTGGGAGCACCTTAATAACCTGAAAAAAAAAAAAAAACTCAGATCCTAGCAATATTACTGATAAGTAACAGCTTAATAGCAGGTTTAAACAAAATACAGTTGTTCTGAAGCGTAACTTTTAGTGGAAGCAATATTTTTTATTTGAAAAAACTCTTAATTATAAAATTTATTAATGAACCCTAAAAATCTCAAGCAATTATCGCAAGTATTTCTTAAGTTACGATGCTTTTCTTGCTAAAATTTTCTTAAAAAATGAAGTGCAAAAAAATTAAAAATAAAGAAACAGAATTTATTTTTATTGCTAAAATCCTCCTTAAAAATAACTTTCTCCTTCCTCTTTATGAACTCTTTATCTAATAAGCCTTATTTTATAGCCTTCAGTTTTTTGCTTTAATCTAATAAACTTTTCTTTATAGCTTTCGGTTTTTTGCTTTTATTTGAGGCTCTTTTTATTGAATTTTGAATATGTAATTGTAGAACATTTTACAAATACTTGTCTTGGACATTTCATCTGGATAATAGTATTAAGGGACATATTAGCATTTTGTGTTTCCCCATGGATGCCCTTGCGCAGCTCTTTATTTGAAAGTTCTTGAAAAACCTTTGGTAATATAGAATACATCCACACAAGTAAATTAATCCTTTTGGTGCGTTTGTTATCTTTACTTTTCTTTTAACTACACCACGAATTCCCCCAGGTGCGCAGAACAAATATCGCTCATTTGAGTTTAAAAAGTTTGTGCAATGATGAAGGGTAGCACCTATTGACTTTTCCATTGTGTAAATAGTTTAATCATTTGCACATTTTATTTTAAGACTTCTCCAAATGGCTAGTAATAATTAATTAATTTAAAGAATTGGTTATCAATTTTCATTCTCCACCAAATGGTGAAGAGGTATTTTTATATCTATTAAATAATGTGACATTTTTTCTTCTGTCTTGGCATTTGCTTTATATTGTTATCATTTCTTTGACTATTATAAAGTTTATAAATAAAAACAATTGCAACAAATTTGAATAAAATTTTAAATAATTTTATAAATAAAAAAAAACAACTAGTACATAGTTAAAAATAATTAATAAAAAAGCTTTCTATGTGCATTATCAACGACACTTTTAATAGTTGAATATATAACAATTTGGACGTATAAGGCAACATTAAAAAAGTAATAGAGATAAATGACACAAACTTTCAAGGATACAAAAGATAAATGACTTAAAGTTTACAAGTTTTCAATAAAAAATAATAATAATAATAAAGGTTGCTAAGGGCATCGCTAGGGAGTAAATAATCTCTAAAATAAAAGTTATACCACGTAAAAGAATTTAATTTTATATAACATCTTACGTTCATTTTTTGAAAAAAAATTGACTTTCCATTATATATGAGCCACCTTAAGTAAAATCTTATACACGAGAAACAAGAATAGTTTCATTTGAGTTTTATCTATAACTGAACCCTTTGACTATTGTTTATAACTTTTGAATTTGCTTTATACACCTTTGTGTATAAAGCAAAGTCAAAAGTTATAAACAATAACCAAAGGATTCTCATTAAAAATACTCATTAAAATGAATAACAGCATAGTTTCCATTGTAATTTTTTTTTTTACTGACAAAACTTGAGCAGCTGTGCCGCAGTGGTTAAAGTTCAGAACCCAAAGGTCCGCGGTTCGACGCCGGCTCTAGCCCAATAAAGGATATTGGTAAGAAAGGAAACGTGAACCTCCTAGTTAAATGCTTTTCCGCAGTACTCTGTGATAATACCATAAGGACTTCTGGTTTATTATAACATTCTTTCTAGATATTTTTGCTTTATGGTTCAATCTAGCTTTGTGAACTTCCTTATTCAGAGCTTTATTACATCTTTGTTTATAGGTACTTTGACTAGAGGCACCAAAAAAACCACCTTTAAAATGAAGTACACTTTTGAGGCATATTGATCATAGCCAGCCCCTAATCAAAAAGAAGTACACCTTTGAGCCATATTGATCACAAACAGCCCCTAATCAGAAAATGCTAACATTATTATGAAATCTAGTGAATTTCCTAGTTTTTCAACTAAAGTAATTCTTAACTAAATTAAAAAAAAAATTAATCTGGGGTGCTTTTACAAGATTTCAGAAACAACACTTTAAAATTAAAATGCAGTGTCAAAAATAACTTTTTGAGTTTCCCAATACCTTTTAAACATGCGCCTTTAAATTAAAACTTGAACGGTTTTTACCCATGGGTAATATAGACGATAGTTATTTATTATATACCTATAGACAATAATCATTTATTTTTCAGTTGAATTTCAGGGATTCACCAATTTTTTGAGCTTTTCTTGAAACGTTATTAATTTTTTTTATCGCTTGCTTTAGTGTCACTTTTTTAAGGTTGATTTGCATATCAACCTTAAAAATGTTTTTTCTTTCTCGGATATTTGTTTACACGTTAGCAAGTATCTGAGAAGAAAACTTTGTTTTAAAAAACATTTTTTTCTCCTCGCATATTTGTTTCAGTAGAAAGAGAAAGACTTTCTCTTTTTACTGAAACAAATATGAGACGAGATAAAAATATAGACATTTTGTCCGGTTTATAGGAACGCGCAATAATACAATAAATAATACGCAATAATCAAAATGACCTAAAGCTTTCAGGTCATTTAATGAATTTAATTGTATTACCCATCATATTAACAGACAAGTAAAAACCTCTCAGTCGGTACCCGACATAATACTGGCGTCAATATAACGTTTTATATCAATTCGGTTTATTGAAGTGTTATAATTGTTGTTATAAAAGTATTACCGTAAAATCGCCTAAGTTCGGTCACTTAAGCTTTGAACATTTATCACACATAAATAAAAAATTTTCAATTTTTTTCTCCTGAAACATACAGAATATGTATTTATATTAATAATTTATGTTGTAAAAATAAAAAAATGAAAACCTGTGCTCAATATTTTGTCTAAAATGAAAACATCTTCTTTGACCTAACTTTCAATACCACCTCATAAGTTCGACTACTATATAAATACTAATAACGTATTACAAACTTAACATCACAAGTAATGAAAACTATTTTTAAATGTTGTTTTATTGTTAAATTATGATATAAATTCAGGTAATACCATAACTAAGGAGGGCGTCGCCCCGGGCTCGAAAAAAAAAGATCTTTTTAAATATAAGTAGTATTATTTTGAATTTTTATTGTAATTAGTCAACTATTTTATTACTTTGACCATTATTACATTTGCTACGCCACTGGTTAATAAAATCTTTGTATGTTTATTGGCAATTCTTGCACGTATCGTTTACAATAGTAGAACAGCAAGATCCACACAACCAATCGCTTCAGGATTCACAACGCATCCATAATTGTCGTTGAGTTGTAATTTTATTTCCAAACAAAATATCACAAGCCTGAAATTTTTTAGAACTCAAAGAACCGTCAGTTATTTTTGAAATTATGAACAAATTTTTTATTCAAATAAAATATCATGGTGTGAATCCATTTTTAAAATGTCAAAATTTACTAGTAAATTTACAGGTAAAGTTAACGGTAAATTTTACATTCGCAACACTTATTAACATTTCAAAATATTACTGCTAATTGTCTCCTTCATTGTTTATCCGTGAATGACCGAAGTTAGAGTACTTCAAAATTTTACTAATTTTTATAAAAAAAGTAATTAATTTTCAAAAATTAAAATTTTTTTTTTTGTAAATATAATTAATTTGGTGATTCTTAATATTACTAAGATTAAATATGATCATTTATTTTAATAATTTGCTTATTTTAGATTTTAATACTATGCATTTTTTCAAATTGATGTTTTGCTAAAGAATTATTTCAGCAGTTTGCAAATAAACATTATTTTTTTTATAGATTAATATTTACGAACTAATTACAAATATTATTTGAGAAAAAAAGTTTGTAAAATTTGAGTTTAGCATGCTTTTTTCTATTTTTTCTTAAATGACCGAAGTTACATGGTGACCGAACTTAAGCGATTTTACAGTTTTTTTTTTTTATTAAAATAATTAAAATTATTAAAACTTTTATTTATTATTTTTAAATGCATAATCTAACATTTCACTAAGTGAAACAATTTTTTCTCGTGGTTTTTTGCTTAGGTTTCCTCTCTTAACTTCTTCGAAATCAATCTGCTTGTAGCCATCAAATGAAACATATTTGATACCTTTAAATAAAAATTGGGATCGTCGTTAAAAATTATTTACAAATTTGCCAAGCCTATATGCTTAGAATCATTATTACCTACCTCCATTATCATAAAAAAATATTTAAACGCATTTTGATCATATCAAATTTTGCACAGGTACGCAAAAGATTCAAATTTTTTTTTTACGATAACATTCCAAGCATGGCCTACTTAAATACACGGCCTTCAATTATGCTTAAATCGAAAAAACGTATACTCCATCATATGAAAAAACTTTCTCAAAATATTTTGATTATTGTGCTATAAATTTTAAGTAAATCTGGCACGGGATAAAAGTTTTTGCGTTAGATTGATAAACTTTACTAAACTTCACCGAGCTTTGTATTGTTACTTGTCGCTACTTTTTAGTTATTAATAATAATGGCTAATAAATGCTGTATTGTTGGTTGTACCTCTAATTATAATGGTGGTAAAGTAGTTCCAGTTTTTGGTTTTCCAAAAGATGATGACTTAAGAAAGTTATGGGTTAGGTTTGTAAACAGAATTTCTGAACTGTAACTAAACTATCTGTGATCTATTTAAAACATTTTGATTAGAATTTGATACACTAAGGAGCATCAGCAAAACAATTTCGTTTGTTGTATAATTCAAAGCTTGTTCCTACAATATATCCGGCTAGCATAGTAACAGCTTCACAATGAATGTTTAAGAGAAGGAGTATGCTGAAAATCTTCAATTTACATTTTAGCATGGAAAAAGAAAAGTTGTCTTCTATTCTTGAAGAACTTAAAAATCACCAAATAAAAAAATTTATTCTTCAAACATGCTTCAATTTGCCTTGGTGTTACATTACACATTATTGCAAACTTATCATTTGCTGCTGAAGGAATTCCCTCTTCCGTCTATATCACTGTTAGGCAATCTTAAAGCAGGTGAAATTGATTCTTTGAAAGTTTTGAAATTGTTACATGAAAATGGGAGCTTATCAAAAGATCTTATAATAATTTTTGATGAAATGTATTTGCAAAAATGTGCAGAATATTCTGGTGGAGATGTAACGATTCTGGTGTAGATGGAGATGTAACGATTCTGGTGGAGATGTAACAATTCTGATGGGATTATTGAAGAAAATGAATGTTATAGAAGTTTCATTTCTTTCATCGTAGTTTTTTTAAAAGAATATATATTTTGTGTCATCAAAGCAGTTCCAATAATAAAATTAAACAGTGATTAGTAATTCTTAACTTGATTCAATCTTTAATAAAAAATACTTTTATATTCGAAGTGTTGTTTATGACAATCATGCTTCAAATGTTTCCTCTTTTGCAAAGTTGTTAGATACACACAGTAAAAAACCAAATAATATGTTTATTAATGCACAATCACAAATGATTTAGCTATTCTTTGACATAGTGCATCTGATTAAAGACATTCGAAACAACTTAATAAAAAAAAAAAGGTTTGTTTTTCCAGAATTTCATTTTTCAGCTTTTAAAGATGAAATTCACGTTCAACTAGGAGAAATATCATAGAAATATTTCATGATTTGTTAGAAAAAGACAGCCTGTTGGATGCATGTTTAAAAAAAGCACCGAAAATAAATAACAAAGTTGTCCATCCTAGAATTTGCAAGCAAAATGTTGCTTTAGGTATCTTCCATGAAACTACAGCAGCAGCAATAAAGCCATATTTTCCCGACCATTCGGATATTGCATCTTTCTTAACTCTTTAATAAATGGTGGACAATTACAAATTCAAAAAATCAGTTTTCTAATAACCATCTTGGAAATGCTGCTATTATTAATCATAAAAAACCTGAGTTTTTTTCGACTATTTAACTAGTTTCGCTTTTGCTGACTAGTTAAATAAACGGAAAAACACCAAAAATTCCAAATTTTGAGAAATATACATTATCTCCTCAAACATCATCAGCACTACAAAGAACTTTATCATTTCAAGCTTCATTAATAGAAGATCTGTTGGAAGATAATTATCAATTTATATTGACTGGTCATTTTCAAAGTGATCTTTTAGAAAGAAGATTTGGACAATACTGCCAAATGAGTGGTGGCAGGTTCCTTGTCAGTTTAAATGATGTTATTTATAGTGAGAAGATAATCCAAATAAAAAGTTTAATAAAGGAAGGAACTCAAATTTTTGAAAATGATATTAATGCTGTTGAAGATACACAACATACTAGATTCTTGATGGTTGATGGATCAGATCAAAGAAAGAGATTTAGATTGTGTGACTTTATCAGATGTGAAGCTACTAGTTATATTGCTGGTTTTATTGCCAAAAAACTGATTAAGAAGTTTAAAATATGTTGCAAATTGTTTTGTACTCAACATTGTCAACAGGAGTCGAATTTTTTTTTCCCAACAAGGCTGCAAGCAACCACTAATTAGAGTTGGAAGTTACTGGAAGAGAAAAGATGAAGATTGTAGAGCAAGATAAAGATTGACAGACAACTTAAAAGATTGCAAATTATATGAATCAGGAAAACAAGATGAAGGAAGCGAATTCCAAAGAACTGATGTTTGAGGAAAAAAACTAGACGAATAAGAGTTTTTGGAGCACTAAGAAATAGTCACAGAAAAATGACTTAATTGAATGATGAGTAACACGATAATGAATTTTAGTAGATGGCACAAGAGACGCTAGCTCTTTAGAGCAGTGTCCATTATATTTGTAGAAGAAAAAAAAGAGAAGCAACATTACGACAATGTGATAATGGTTAGAGGTTGGCTGCAAGAGCAGGTCCAACTATGTTTGTTTATGCATTTTTGCACCTTGTCTAAAAGAGAAAAGGTATCATTAGATCCGCCCCAGATATGGCAACAATATTCCATACAAGGCCGGATTTGAGATTTATAGAAATAGAGAATAGAATCCAAAGTAAGAAAGTGTCGAGCTCGATAAAGAGATGCAACTTTAGCAGATGCTAATTTTGCAACAGATTTGATATATGGTTTCCAAGAAAGATCGGAAGAGTTAATCCTAGAAGATGAAGGGCAGATGACTCATTAAGTACATTACCATTCATAAATATAGAAAGATCTAAATTATTGAGATAACAATTGGCTGAAAAAAATTGAGTTTTATCTGAATTAAAGTTCACCAGCCACTGTGAGCCCCATGCAGTAGCAGAAGTGAGATCCTTTTCAAGCTCAAATACCCCCTCCAAGCAATCAGAGAGTGTTGGCTTCTTATCATGGCAAGAATAAATGGTAACATTATAAATGAATGAGTAAAATTATTTAAATAAATTGTCCAGAGGTGGACTAACAACTCCATCATTATCCCTTTTAGAATATGTTTTATAATATGTATATATTTAGAAATAGTTTTGCTATGCTAGATCATGTATTTGATGTTATTTATCAGTTTCAAATGCAACGCTGTAAAGCAGCAAAGTTAGTTCTTGGCAGTAGAGAAGGTTACCAACCATTTAAATCACTAAAATCGTGGAAAAGAAATTATACACACTATTATTTCAAATATTTATTTTAATAACATCAGAAAGATGCAACCTGCTGCAGATAACATTGTTGGCTTTAAAAAAGACAGAAAAAAATAAGAATTTTTTGTTTCACATTTTTCATCATTTTGTGTTTCACTATTTTAATACTTTTAAATCTTAGATTTGAGAATTTGTATTTTTATTTTTTGTTCAGTCCATGAATATCCCAAAAATATCTACTGAAAAATATAACCCATATCTTTCTAAAATCATCTTAGTAATATATAATTACGAAGGTTAATAAATGTTGCTTTGTTTTCAATAAACACAGCATTTATTAGCCATGATTACTATTTATTACTAAAAAGAAGCCTCAATTAAGTATACAAAGTTTAGTAAAGTTTAGTAGATATTTTAATTAAGTATACAAAGTTTAATGAAGTTTGGTAGATATTTCAATTAAGTTAAAGCAAAAATTTTATCCCATAGATTTAATTGAAATTAATAGCTCAATAATTAAAATATTTGAGAAAGATTGTCCATCTGACAAAATATGCGTTTTTTAAACTGGCCTTCTACTTTTTCTGATTTAAGCAGAATAGAAGACTGCGTATTTGAAATAGGCCATGTTCCAAGCAAACATTGTATAGCTAAAAGTGGCATTAAAATTAGCTGGCCGATGACTAGCCACTATACCACATGTTGAAAAGTTATCCGCTGGCCACTTATAGCGGATGCCTCTAATGGTTCACTTAGTAGTTGATGAGCAAAACTTCAATGAACCGCTCAAAATGCCTAAATAGGTTCACTACAAATCTACTACAACTGTCTTGGTGATTAAAAAATATATATATCAAAAGCCCCGCCATTTTATTCAAGCACCACAATATAAAAAAATTGTTTTTTTAGGCTTCCTTCTCCTACCAATCAAAATTATAAGCCTAGTGGACTAATTTACAACTTTATAACCATATTAATTATAATAAAAAAGAAAAAAAAAACTGTAATAATAATAAGAAAGAAAACTAAAACTTTATGATTATTATTACTATTAATAATAAAAAAAAATAAATAAGAAAATTTATTAAAAATAATAAGGACCTTAATAATAATAAAAAAAAGACACAAACCTTTTAATTTCATATACTCTTCAACATTGGTGTCAAATTTATCTTGTATTATTCCTTATAAGATACAAAGAAAACATTTAACTATAAATAATTAATCATTAGTAATGTTATGATATTATTTTATATATTTTTTATGATATTAAACAATTATATTATCACTGATCAAAATAAAATCGGAAAATTTGCACCCATCCATTTATTAAGACCACCTATAATCCCCTCTCACCCATTTTTTAGATTTGGACAAAATTCCCACACACCCTTTTTCCCCACCCCATCTCGTATTAAGCACCTGGAAGTATAGAAAAATAATTTAAAAAAATGTAAAGTAGAGGACTTAGTAAGACCAAAAAAAAATTAAAATTTACCAATCACTGCTAACACCAAAAAAAATCACATTGATTGGCTGCCTGTTCTAACCAATCAAAAAGTGATAAATTTTTATCAACACTGGAGTATATAGTTGTATCTTTAACAAAGCCAGTTTAGAGGTAAGGTTGTTGTAGGCTGTTTAGAGGTTGTTGGGAAGATCATTAATATAGGTAAATAATACTATAGGTACAAAAACAACATGGAACCTAGAATATAACCTTGTGGTACAATTTTGAAAGTCTGTGACAGGAATGTTGCCATTACCACAAGTTGTAGAAGTGTTTATATAAAAAATAACTTATTATATACCACACTGCTCTTTTTTAAAGGTTTTCAGTTGAAGTTATTTTTACTTCAGAATATTTTAACCACTCTTTTCAGCAAGTTGACATGAAATTGAAACTTTTCAAAATGAATTAAAAACCGCATCTTTTTTCATTTTTTGATCTTTTTTCTGAACATTTAAAATGAGAGTGTCCTAAACTTTATTTGGTTGTATCTTTTGAGTGCCAAAATGTATATTAATAAAATTTAAAACCTAATTACAATTTATGATTGGATTTAAGATAAAGGTTTCTGCCCCTAAAATAAGTATTCCTGCCTCTGTGCTCTGATTGCTGTGATTTTTTGCAAAATATTATCATTTAAATAAATATTAGCGCAATAATAGTTGCAATTGTCTTCTTGTAAAAAACCTATTGATTAAGTTGCGATTGTACAGGTAAAGGGATCTCAGAATGTTAGGTGTTTTTTAAGATCCTGCTAAGCTCCAAATATTTGAGCATATACTTTGTTTTCACTTTTATGAGTTAAAGTAATACTTCGGCTAGATTGCCAAAATGTTTTAATAATTTTATACTATAGTTTTCATATGTCTTTAGATAAATATTCAGGACATTATTTTTTCATTAGGGACTTCAGAATATCAGGTTAAATAGTAGGTAATATTGTTGGCAATATTGCTTAGGTAATCATGAATTTCAACACAAATTATTTATTTTCCATGTTGAATATATTTTTAAATATTTGGTTCACTTATCTTTTATACTTTTTACATTACACCACACAATGCTAGGTTAAGGGACCTCAGAATGATAGGAAAACAAAAGTTAATAAAAAAAAAAGAAAAAGAAAAGTTATTTGCATTTAATTTCATCTCGACGTTATGAAATGAATATTCTGCTTAAAGTTTTGTCACGAAACCTCATTCAAAACACACTTTAGTGTGTTTGCTTTGTTTTCTTTTTACGAGCTGAGCTGTGAATTTATGAAAATACCGAAAAAGATCATATATCAACAGCAGTAACAGTTTCATCTCCAAAAGATGTTTGCTGTGGCTCAGCAAGATATTGGAAACATAAATATGAAAGTGCCATGGAAGCTTATCAAACAATATCTGATAAACCAATATCACTGGAAGAAATACCTAACTTGTTGCCTGTAACCAAAGTAACACCTAAATTGAAAAAAGAAAATGTTAGAGTTACCCAGGTTCATGGCTCAATGGAGGGGGAAAAATATTGGAAACGGTTTCTTTAATCAAGGAAAACAACGCCAAAAAGGAAAAAGCAAATAAAGAAAGGAAATCCAAGATACAACAACAAATTGAGGCATTCTATAAATGTAAGGAAGAGTGTACATGTGGAAAGAATATTTGGGCAGCAAATAAACTTCAAGAACGCTCGTGTTGCCATAATGTTTTGAAATCTACATGTAGTAAAGCATCATGCCGAGGTAAAACAGGCTTAAAACTGAATATGATCAAACCCTTTTATGAAATAAGACCCAAAAAATGCCTTCAGTTTGAGTCTGATGAGGATAACATTGAAAACTTTATTCCTATAACTGATTTTATCTAGAATACAACCTAGTGTTCTCTATTCGCCTCTTCTTGAATTAAAGTTTGCCTGGATCTTATTTTTATTTATTATTACATTTTTTTTAAGTTGGTAATTTTTTTTATGTTATAAAAAAAAAATGATAAAAAGTAATAACTTAAGTTTGTTATATAGTTTTTGATATGGTACCTCAAAACGTGCAGGTGCAGCACCTCAAAATGCTTGGTATTTAAAAAAGCGATTTTAAGAAAATTGGATTTATTCTGCGCACGCATCTTTTTAGCACTGTTTTTGTAGTCTTAAAGCAACATTTCTAATAAGGTTCTGCAAACTTATTTTCAGAAGGGATTGAAATATTTAAAACTATTTAAAAAAAATAAGTTTATTGCTAATAGACTACTTTCAATGTCTTCATAATTTAGATTATTTTGTAAGGATTATATAGAATATTATTTTGTTTAACATTATATTCTTTAATTTTTCGACGCTTTTAGAATTGAATTAAAAAAATCGAGTTCTATGTTGGTTTAATTCAAACCTGACATTCTGAGGTCCCACTGCATTCTGAGGTCCTTTTACCTGTACCATGATTGTAATGTTATCACCCCATTAGAAATGATCAAAATTTAGCAATAATAAATAAATAAAACATAATTTCCATATAAAAATCATCTATATTTCTTAATAAACAGTTTGGCATTTAATTCATACAAAAAAGTTATATAAAATTCAAATAAAAAAGGTCGAAAAAAGAAAAGAAGTGATTAAGATAGAACTTAACATCTTAACTTCAGAACTGTCTTTTATGTTTTACATTACTATCTTTTATGTTGTTGTTTGAACAATTTTGAGCACAACAGGTTTTTAGCATTTTTATTACCAATTTTTAACAACTTCTTGATACTTTTACATCCATTTCTTCGCACCTCTTTCTTTATAAACTCTTCTACATGCAACACAATCTTTCTTAACTCTTTTATAACCACTTCTTCATGTGATATTTTTTAATGCTTTAATAACCACTTCTTTACGTAATACAATCTTTTTTAATTCTTTAATAACCACTTCTTTACGTAATACAATCTTTTTATCTCTCGTTCAGCTAACCTTACCATTTTCTTGCATGACTTAACTGAAGAACAGTCTATTAAAAATCAACTTTGATTTTTCAAAAAAAATGAAACAATGATGTAATAATGCATGATACAAATAATACTAAATATTTCTTCACTGATATAAAAACTACATTATTTTTTGGCACCTCTTTATAATGATTTTCTTATAACATTCTTAATTATAAAAAAATTATTTAAGGATTTCCTCTTATTCTTTGCAATGTTATCACCCCATTCAACATTCGATAGCCAATGCAATTGCTTTCGTTTGACATTAGAGCAACTTAATCAATTAGAAATGCAAAAATCTCTACTGACACACATAAAACATGAATAAATCTCAGATGACAAATTCAGAAAAATGAAATGCTGCAAACAGTATTTTAAATATTAAAGATATGGTATTTTTTCAATATAATTATGTTCTTGAAAAATCTTCTTACAACCTTTTTTGTTGAACTGTATTCAACAACCATAGCTCTCAGCTTTTCACTGTAATGCTTTTCTCAAACACAACGAACCTTTCAGTGTCTTGTTTAAGTTTTTTATGCACTGCTTCAGATGTTTGTTCTGATGTAACACCGAGCGGGATCTTGTGCTTACCGAGATGGGACCTGATTATGTGAAACTTCCATCCAAGTGAATTTTTCATTGTGAATATATCCTAGAAATATATTTTTAAGTGAAGCATGGACTTCACAAACTTATCTATTTTCTCTTTGTAGGATATATCGAGTTTCATTTTATCTTCAGTTAAATATGTTAAATATTTAACTGAAGATAATATGTACAAAAGAATCTTTTCATATAGCTTCATAAAACTGCAAAGCATTTTGAATGATAACTTGTCTTGCTTTAACTTTTTGTTCCTATTCCACTATTATTTTGCTAATATTCCACTCGAAAGTTGGAGTATTAAAAGTCAATTGGCAATACTTTAGGAATTTTACCATCAAGCATTTTTTAAATTGATGGACCATCACTCAAAAAATGTTACTTCGCGCATGTTTGAATTGGTTGCATAAACCTTTAAAAATATATTACAAATATTTTGCATTCCTCAAAGATATATATATGTATATGTATATGTATATATATATATATATATATATATATATATATATATATATATATATATATATATATATATATATATATATATATATATATATATATATATACACATACATACAGTGGTGTGAAAAATATTAGGACCATTGTCGAAAAAGTGAATTTTTCTAATATTTCTTATAAAGACACACACACTAGGTCATAAAATGAGCCTAGTTCAGTATTTTGTGGATGCTCCTCTAGCTTCAATTAGTTTTTTAACCCTCTTAGGCATCAATCAGTCTTGGACACATGTCTTGTACTTCTGGATCATGTGTCCAAACCTCTATGAGTGCCTCAATCAATGCGACTTTTGTTGTTGGCTTGCTGTCGGCAATTCTCTTTTCGACTATCATCCACAAGTTTTCAATCAGGTTCATATCAGGTGTATTACCAGTCCATGGTAGGATAGGAACATTATTACAGTTCAAAAAGTTTGTAACAGAGTGTGCCATATGACACGGTGCGCGGTCTTTTTGGAAGATGAAACCACCATCAGAAAAATGAATTGGAAGTTGAGGTTGAAGTTTTTTCTCCAATATGTTGATTTATTGAACTCGGTCAATTCTGTCTTTAACAATTCTAAGGGGTCCTACACCATGAGAACTTATCATCGACCATACCATTACTGAGGTAGGATGCTTGACGGTCTTCACCAGATATTGCTGTTGAAATTCTTCCCCAGAACAACAGCGCACATACTGACATTTATTGTCGAGTATCTCGAACATAGACTCATCGCTGAAGCAAACCTAAAAATACAAACACACTGTAAAAGTCCTAATCATACATTAGATTAACATCCTGTAATCACTGGTTACATGTTCACTTCATTTTGCATTCATGCAATAAACATAACCTTTGCTACAATGTTCGATACCTATAGACATAAAACAATTGCACTAGCGGGTAATGTATGAGATTAAACATTGTTATTACATGAAAAATATGTTAGATTTTGCTTCAACTTAGAGTACATGATTGTAAGCTCTTAAATGAAAAATGGTACCTTTCTCCATTGTTCTGCGGTCCAATCTTTGTGATCCATGCTCCACTGTCCCATTTGTTTAGCATTGGTCAAGAGCGTTTTTTTTGCCTGGTCAACGTGCTACAAATCCATCCTGTATCAGAACACTTTTGAACATCTCCGAACACAACTTGTTGAGACATTGATCTGGTGCTCCTGCAGCACACTCTGGAGCTGGTTGGTGGCTATTCTTCTGTTTTTTCGACAGTTTGCAAGCAGAAATCTTGGACATGACGTCATGACTGATTTTTCAGCCTGAAGTGGAACGTCTTGGAAAGGACGTAAAACGAAAGTCTAATCATTTCTTGATGGTAAAAACTGCTGTTTTACTTAGTCCATATTTCTTGACAATTTCCCATTGTGAAAATGTCAGCAACTTTACCCATATTTTGAAAATATAATATAATCTGACAACAAAAAATTCTTAAATAATCAAAATCACATATTTAAAATCAGAAAAATATTAAACTGTATCACTATCAACAGCAATAATCTAACAAATATTCACTTAAAGGTGGTTTGAACCATACATATTCACTTGTCCGCAACTTACAATTCACAAGACAAAATATACCAAATGTTCACTAAAACACATAATTCTACAATAAAAGTTAACAGATTCAAACTCAAATCAATAATTTCAATACTCAGCCACACCCACAGGATGTTGATGATAAAATAAAGCAGTGCTGCTACTTTTTTAGAATCTAAAGTGGTATCAACTAATAAAAAAGCCTTTTTTCTTGGTGGTCTTATTATTTTTCACACCACTGTATGTATATATATATATATATATATATATATATATATATATATATATATATATATATATATATATATATATATATATATATATATATATATATATAAGATATAAAAATTGAACTGTTTAAGAAAAATACCTAGAATGTTTTTTCAAGGAAAACACTGACGCATGTTTTGATCTATGATCATTTTTTTATTAAATAAGCAACCATATTTTAAAAATCTTTATCATAAATTGCAACAGTGAAGATTGTTATTTAAGATTGTTTCTAATAAACACTTTATAATTTTAGTTATAATTTTGGTTAAAATCAAAGTGTATTATTATTTAACCATTCATGTTTGGTGGTGATAAACAGACACTTTGTGGTGTTTAGTTAAATGGTAAATCTTAAACTATGATACCATTTTCAAAAACTCTGTATATGTTGCATAGATAAACTGTTTAATCAATCCCTGGTGTAGATGATTTTGTAACCTTATCTTTTTATCAATTTATTTAACTAACTTTTATGCATTATTTGTTTTAAGAAATAACTGTGAACAGAACATAACATACCCTAATTTAAGTCACGATTAACATTTTTGTACAGACAACAGACTTGAATGATAGACTTCATCCATTTGAATAGAAGAACAAGGAATATCAATGATACATTGAGCTTTTTAAAGATCTGTTTACGCTGTTGTAATTTAGCAAGGTCCTTTTTGCTCTGACATTGTTGGCCACAAATATTACTAAAACCAGTTTTCTTTCTCTATAATCTTAACAAACTTGTTCGTGTAATTTGAGCATTGTTTTTATATTTATGTGCTTCCTGTATTATTATGTAGAACATGTCACAGAAATGATATTTTAAATTAGTTGATAACTATTACTGTTGACCTTAAAATATGCAGTTATATCAGTTACATAAATTACTCTTTATAACAACGTTTTATATCATAAAATATTAAAAATGGCTACCAAATTTTAAACATCTCTTACACATGTATAAATATAATTGACAAAGTGAAAATATTTATTTTAGATGTACTAAGTTGTCTGTTTTTTAATTTTTAAAAATCCACTTCTAATATTCAGTATAAATATTATTAAAAAATGACAATCATGAAATGACATAATACATCTCTTGTAGTATATCTTTCATACTACATTCTTACATTTCAACTTTCTTCCATTCTTTCTCCTAAGTAGTTTCACCAATTGATATTTAAAAAAGATTATAATTGACACTTTACCTTTGAATAAAATAATAAAGAAATATTAGATTATAAAAATAGATTTGATACCTGATTTCATGTCTCTAATAATGTTTTCTGCAGTTTCATATGCTTCATTCATTGTTGTAACTATCATACCAACTGGACCATGTTTTACCCAACCACTACAATATAAACCTAAAATTTTTTAACAAATTTACTGACAAGCCATTAACTATTTTAAAGTTATAATTATATATATATATATATATATATATATATATATATATAAATATATATATATATATATATATATATATATATATATATATATATATATATATATATATATATATATATATATATATAAACTTCAATCATTTATGAAAAAAAAAAAAGATTTTTACCACAAAATAAAGCAAAAAAATTTATAGATATAGTTTATGTCATATTTACCATTCGCGATTGAAGCGATTGAAGTAGCATATCATAAACATTTAATTTATAATTTAATGTTTATAATAGATAATTCTATTTTGAACGCATTTTCAAACTTAAATGATTTTATGGGATTTTAGTATATGCATTTTCCAAATAACATCCTGATTAATTGTCAAACATTGTTTTTCAAAACTCTGATTTTTTTTTAACTGATCAACCATAAATGAAAAAAATTTTTAGGAGTATGATTTTGTAAATAAAAATGCTGCATAATATTTAATTTTGCTTTCAAGTCAAACCTAGAAGTAATAGTTATTTAAAAACACAACACTGAAATTTTTTTCAACACATCACAATATGTAAACATCAACGCATCACTATATGTAAACATGAAAATATATATATATATATATATATATATATATATATATATATATATATATATATATATATATATACATATATATATATACATATATATATATACATATATATATATACATATATATATATACATATATATATATATATATATATATATATATCTATATATATATATATATATATATATATATATATATATATATATATATATATATATATATATATATATATATATATATATATATATATATATCTTAGTTGATGTACATACATCAACTAAGAGCGGCATTCTTTTGCAGCCAGCTACTGCAAAAGAGTGCCGCTACATCGACTGAGGGTTTGCCATGGAGTAGCATTCTTTTCTTTTATTATTCTTTGTTTTTTTTCATCTTTATCTGAAAATGCAAAATAAACTTTTATGGGAGTTTTTGCTACATTGACTGAGGGTTTGGGCCCAACCCAGGAATATATTTTTTTAAATTTTATTTAATATTTTTTTCTTTTTGTTAAAAAATTATAATGAATTAGGTTGGCAAAAAAAAAAGAGTAGATATTCATCAATATGGGAATATGATCAATATCGCAACAATTATTAGCAGTAAATAACTGAGTTTTGTTTGTGTTAAAACTCAAGCCAACTAAAAGCTCCAGCATGCCCCAAGCTGTCACAGAAAATAGATCAGATTCAAGATTGGCTGTTCTAAGCAATTAAAAAGTGATGACTTTTTGTAAAAACTGGACTATATAATTGCATCATCAACAAAGCCACATAAAGCATTATCAGCAAGATCATTAACATAAATGAGGAGCAACAGAGGACCATGAATAGGACTTTGTTTTTAAGAACCTTAAAAAAAAGTGTTGTATATCAAGGACAACTTTAATACTGAGATTAGAAAGTATAGATTCAAAAATTTTATAAACTTTCCTGGATACATATAAAGCGATATCAACATGCTAGACTTTATCAAAAGCCTATCATATATCAAAACTTACATTAAAAAATTAATTCATGGATAATAAACATATTCTTAAATAGTTGTCAAACCAAGTAAAATCATTTAAGACCAACAACATGCATGAGCAAGTCAAGTACAAAAATATTACCAACAACATGCATAAGCAAGTCAAATATAAAAATATTACCAACAACATCATAAACAAGTCAAGTACAAAAATTGGTAAAATAAATAAAGAGATTTATTGTTGGAAAAAAATAATTTATGAGAAATATAAAAGCATGTGCAATACATTCTCTAAATACCAATGGTGGGGTTATAAAACCATTGATAAATACCAATGGTGGAGTTATAAAACCAGTGGTAAATAAAAATGGTAGAGTTTTAAAATCAGTTATAAATACCAATGGTGGATATTTAAAACCAGTGATAAATACCAATGGTGGAATTATAAAACCAGTGATAAATATCAATGATGGAGTTTTTCAAACCAGTAATAAATTGTGCAAAAATCAAAGTGAAAAAAACAACCTTTTGCTTAATGTTTTTTCTAAATTCTACTAAGTTCTAAAAATGTATAAAAATATTGCACAAACTTTCCAAAAAATTAAAACAGGACTGCATTCAAGCTACTGTAATGCACAGTAGAGGGTCCTTAATAGTTTTTGTCTTCAGGTGTTGAAACTTAGTTATGATAGATTCTAAAATGACTGATACTAGTTATGTTTTGAAGAAAAATCTCAATGATGCTAAAATTCGGCCGAAGTTATATTTCTTTCAACAAAATAAAATTATTAAAAAATATGCAATTTTTACACCTTATTATGTTTCTTGTAATATTTATACTTTCATTTGACTGCACCCTTTTAAATAATGCTTTTCTTTATAATACCATACTTGAGTAAATATAAAACCAAACCTTTATTTTTATTTTTTCAATTTTATAAATTCAATTTAGAAACTATTCAAGACTTTTTGAACTAAGGCTGAAAAATAAAAAATTTGAACAAATCAAAAAATGTCCCCTTCTAATACCTGGCTTTTGATCTGTAAAACACATTTAAAAGGCAATGGTTACCAGTTTTAGCCGACCCACTTAGGTTTTAGCCTCTAAATGTAAAATTTTTGACATTTTTATGAATTAAAAATGAAAAAATAATCATAAACAAATTATAAAATAAGCTACAAGCACCAATTAGGTACCAAATGATGCAGAATAAAATTTAGAAAATTGCTTATTGAATTACACTTTTTTTTAAAACTATATTTAAGAGGTTATTGTTTTTTAGTTAAAATAGTGGCATATATTACAAAAATATGACAATGGATACTTTCAGTATATTTCATCTGTTACATCAAATTAACTATTAGTATGCAAAATCTTGCATACTGATTTTTGTTTCAAATATCTGTGATTGTGTCCAACCATAGAAACTGAAGCTTCTGTAACAAGTTTTTCATATTTTTCAACATTTTAACTGTAACACTCATACCTTAACTTAAGTGGTTTTGCGATAAACTGAAGTATTTTATCTTCTCCAGTCAGTTTCAAAACCAGTGGAATCGTGTGCCATTGGGAAACTAGAGTCATTTAATAGCATGCAGCTTTGAAATTATTCTTGGAAGCTTTGAAATTATTCTTTGCAGCTTTGAAATTATTCTTTGAAATTATTCTTTGCAGCTTTGAAATTATGCAGCTTTGAAATTATTCTTTAGAAACACTCTTACATCTTTATTCATTGATGGATCACTTTCATCTAATATTGGCTTCATTGTCATCATCATTCTCAACCATTCCCTCTATAAAATCATTTTCTTCTCCATGAAAGTCTTCCATGAAGTCTTTTAATAAAATCTAAATAAAAAATTTTCTTAACCACTTTTCTTCTGACCTCTACATTCTCGTCGGTTAACATTCCAATGAGAATACTTTCACCATGAGCAAAATAACTGTTATTATTAATTTATAACAAATGTCCTCAGCATTTGAATCAGGAAATTTATTGGTTTTTTGAATCATTAAATAGATTTTTGGGATTGTCAGTTTTTCTTTTTTAATTTTAATAGCAATTTTTAATCTTAATACCAATAGCAAAAAACTTAAGATTTTTAGTAGGTTTGGAAATAGATACCGCAAGATTCTGCAATAATACCGCAAGATTCTGCATGGTAATTAGCCAACAAGAATGGCTTATAAGTCTACCTTTCAAAATAGCTGAATCATTAATGTTCCCTGTGATTACACCTGTGATTACAGATGCGATAAGCATGGCCTAATATGAATACATACAATGTGATATGATCAAGGTAAAAGTCACCTGAAAATAGAAATTTCCAACAACATAGATACAAAATGTTTTATAAATATAGGTAATTTAGTTTTCATAATTTATAGAAACTCGATTGACACATCAAATAATTGATTTGCCTCATCTATAAATCTAGCTGCATGTTTCATACTTTTGTCCTTTTTCTTTTTGTCATAGTTCACAAATTTATAAAAATGTTCAATGTAACTGCTGAGTTTTGCTTTAATTCTACTGACAGATATATAATAAACCTTATAGTACATAATTTGTTCTAAATTGTTCTTTTTCATCTCTATGATCACTGTCTTGCCTATTGTCTTTAAAGTAAAATCTAATAAATCTTTCAATCACTTGCTTTAAAGTAGGAAGTTTTCCAAAAAGAAATTTTTTTAACAGTGTAAAGCATTCATCCAAAATGTATTTATTTAATTTATTTGCTTTTTTTCTTGTTGACAATTGATGATAATTTGTTGACATCTTAATGATGACTTAACTATGTATCTGAAAAACAACCACTTTTTAAATCTGTTAATTATTGGAAGAAAAGTCTATTTATTTTTAGTTTTCTGTAAATAAAACTTTTTAAATTCAGATATTACAAGAAAATGCCATAGAATATAAAATTATTAAATTAAACAAATATTTAGCATTTTATAATGAATTTAATGATTTTTACCAGGTTGGCACAAAATTTAGACAGTTCAAAAATCAATGAACTCCAAACATTTAGCATAAAATTGAAAGAAAAAAAACCCTGCTGAGTTAGACAACTTTTCTTTCAAAATTTAGTGTTCGAAAAATTTGAAAAACAAACACAGCAATTTACCAATTTATTAGGAATTTAAATTAAAATTAGACTTTACTTTAGTTATTTTATTTAGAATTAATAAAGCTTTTTTTATAATATATTATAAACTCACATAAATAAGGTAAGGTGTCACTCGTATAGTTAAAAACTAGTCAATGGAGTGACATCTAAATAAAAAAAAAATAATAAAAAAAACTAAAAAATAAAAAAAAACTAGTATATAAAACATAGAAAGAATAAAAAAGAAAAAAAAATGAAAAGAAAAAAAAAGAAAACAATAAATAAAGAAAACTGACAAAAAAACAAGAGGAAAAAAAAAGGGAAAGGAAAGAGAATAAAGCACTAATAAATAATGATAATAATAATAATAATAATAATAGCAATAATAATAGCAATATTAATAATAATAGCAATAATAATAACAATATTAATAATAATAATAATAATATAAATAAAAAAAAAACATTACAAATAATAACTATTATATGATAACTTGATTAAAAATTATAATTAATGATAAAAACTGTGGTAAAAATAAATTTTATATTAATTAACAATTTATAAAATAATAAATATTAATAACTTATATTAATAATAATATAAAAAAGCAATAATAATTATTTTTGCTTTTTTATTATTATGATTTCAGTTAAAACATTTTTAACTGAAATTGTTTTAGTTGTTTAATTGATATTCATATCTTGGATTCTTTTTACCTTGGATGACTTTACATTTTGATTCATTGAATTTGATTAACTATTCTTCAGACCATATTACTAACGTTAATATACTCTAATAATATATTATTAGTGTATTTAATTTGATTAACAATTTTTCAGGCCATTTTTCAAACTTATCAACCTAACAATGATTGATCAAAATAGCTCTGGATATTTAACTTTGGTATCGTCTGGATATAATTTAGTGTCTTTAACGATCCTTTTACTAAGTCATTAATGAAGATTACAAACAAAATAGGTTTAGAAGAAGTTACTAGTGAGTAAATTGGAAGGTGGTTACTAGTGAGTACTACACTCCACTAGTAACTATCTTCTAATTTAAAATATATTCTCCTATTTCATATATTCTAACCCTCTAAGTTTAGTCTTATAAATAAGCTTTACACCAATTCAACAAAAATGATGCAAATCCCACAGCAAACAATTTCTTTGACAATTTTATGTGAACCAACTACTTTTGTAAAATCCAAAAATAAAACAACAATAGAAAAATCCTTCACTTGATGTTGCTAACAAATTTTCTAACAACTTTTTTTCAACTTTTGTTATTAAAAAATTATTTATTACTTTAATTGTCATAGTATTGCCACTTTTTATCTCTCAAAAACATGCTACTTGTGAGAAATTAAACTGTTTTCAATAAAACCATCTTCTGAATGAATGAGACCATCATATGATCTTTAATAATTAGCTTCATAATTTTACAAACAATGTTAATTAAGTCTGGAATTGATTAGATCTAATTTGTTGCCCCTCGTGAATAATGGAATAACGTTTGCACATGATCATAACATTAGAATAGTGCTTGTAGTTAATGATTTATCAAACACTAATGCTAAAGGACTCAACAAAATATTCTAAACACTCTTTAAAACTTTTGGATGAACATTATTGAACATTGGATGACCAACTGTTTTGTGGATGTTTAAATTATCTAAATATTTTTGAATAGAAATTTAAGCAATTAAAAAAAAAAATAATTAATAGTCAGTTTGTTTTTTTTATTCATTTTTATAAAATAATTCTAATGTCGAATTCATAGAGTCTAATTTTTTGAGCAGCATGGTATAAATTATATATTTACTTTTTATTTATAATATTTATATATTATGGTTTAATATGATGTAAATCAAATGATGCTAAAATGAACAGCAATTTACCTTTAACAACATCTTTTGATGAGACTCGCTCTACTACTCTACCATTAATGTTTGGAATTATTCCTAATTGTGCATCAAATGGAATACCATTATCTATTTTTATACTTTTATATCCAATACTACGCAAAACCTAAACAATTATTTAAAAAACATTGTAAAACAGTAATTTAACTATAATTATTTATACAATTAAAAAAGAGAAACAAACCATGCCACATGTAAGGTCTTCAAACACACCCATTCCAATAGCAACTTTAATATTGTTTTTCTGCAAATTATACAACCCATATTATATATATATATATATATATATATATATATATATATATATATATATATATATATATATATATATATATATATATATATATATATATATAGCATTCTGAATTAGGAAAAATGAGCATGAGGTTGTCAAAAATATTTTGACACAACAGTTTTACCATAAAACATAGAAATGAGGTCGGCAATTTTTTGTTGACCTCAAACACTATATATATATATACACATATTTATATATATATTACATATCATATATATAAATAATATTACTTATTAAGCTAAGTAATATAATGTCAAATTGAAATAGGAAGTCATGAGGGCTTCAGTACATACATTGACTGACAATCTAGGTAGAACATGCTTGGGAGTGCAGCTACATCGACTAAGATTTGGGTTGGGGCAGCAATCATTTTTTTGATTATTCTTCATTTTTTTCTTCTTTTTCCAAAAAAACCATATGGATTTAAGTCATCAAAACAAAAAGCAAATAAATATCTTTATATACTATAGTATACATATTTCAGTATAACATCATTGGTGACATTTTATGTCTATCTAAATCTCCAGTAAATGACCAACAGATGTGGGTCATTTTAAAACAACAGTCACCACTTCAGATTTTTATGAAACTTGCTGAGTTAGATAATATTGATAAGAAAAGCCTGAAACATTCAGCATAAAACCTTAATTCTGGTTTCTTAAAGAATTATCAGTTTAAAATTATCCTTTAAAAATTAGGAAGTCTATAGAAACTATATATATGAAATTTCTGATTTCATATATTGACCCATCAAAAATCAAACTTTTAAACTTATGGATGATTTTTTAGATTTTTTCGGTTTCCATAAGGGAAAAAATGTCACATTAAAAAATGACATCATTTTACAAAACTAAAAGTAAAAAATTGTATATAATAAAAAGAAAAAAATCTTAAATCTCTCTCTCTCTCTCTCTCTCTCTCTCTCTCTATATATATATATATATATATATATATATATATAAATTTACTTAGACAACTAACTTCTTCAAAATTTCATTCTATTTCATCTATCAAAAAAACGGGTTTATTCAAATGTAAAGATATTCGTTGTAAAATTTGCCAATTATATTTACAAGAAGTTGATAAGTTTGAGACGTCTAATGGAACTATTTGGAATATCAAAAGTCGCATTACTTGTAATAGCAAAAATGTTATTTATTATTTAAAGTGTTTATTATGTAATGGTTTATCTACTTACACTGGAAAAACAAATAATTTAAGAAACCGTACTAATGGTCATATTTCCAGTTGCAGAACAGGAAATTCTACAGACCAATTTGACAATCATGTATTTGAATGCCAGAGATTGCACAACAAAACTATAGAACCTTTTTTCCAACTCTTTGTTTTCCTTGAATTAAAAAATGAAAAATATTTGTTGTCATATGAAAGTCATTTACATAAAGAAAAACATGACACATTTAATTGAGACTTCCTTTTTAAAAAAATGTTACAATGGGAACTCATAGTTACAATATAGCAATTTAATTTTTCTATTATTTAACTTTTTAAAGTTATCTATATCTATATATAGATATAAATATATATATATATATATATATCCTATATCTCTCTCTCTCTCTCTATATATATATATATATCCTATATCTATATATATATCCTATATCTATATCTCTCTCTCTCTCTCTCTCTCTCTCTATATATATATATATATATATATATATATATATATATATATATATATATATATATATATATATATATATATATATATATATATATATATATATATATATATATATATATATATATATATATATATATATATATATATATATATATATATGGAGAGAGCTTTAAAGTATGAACACAACTGAAACTTTAATTTTTGGAAAAATTTAAAATTTCCAATAATCGTATCTCATGCACCACAAAAGATTTTATGCTAAAATTTTCAAAAATTACTTTTCTCATAAATATAAACCAACTCACCAAGTTTCATTAAAATCTGAGGTAGTCCATGTTGAAACCCTAAAATTTTAAACTACTTACAAGGAATAATTCATGCATATTATAAATAACAAAAAAATAAATTTTAAAAATTCATTTACTATGTCTAATTTGTTCTTTTCAAACCTGATTCCAGTAACCTTATGAGCAGATGTAAGAATTTTTACAGGATTTTTAAGAAAGTCAAGAGACCATAACTTTTTATCTTTTAGAGGATTATCTTTTGATGAGTAACTAAAGAAAAAAGAACTTTTATATTATACCCATTAAATTTTTTCAAAAGAAGAGAAAAATAATACTCCTAAAAAATAAACTTTATTTTATTGATAATTTATTGTTTTTTATTATTTTTGCATTTTATTATAAAGCAAATAACAAATAGTCTCAGTCCTCCAGTTAAATTATTTATTATCTTTATTTTCAGTATTCAAATCTAGGCAAAAAACAAAAATAAATAAAATTTATTAAATTTGTTTCTAATTGATCAAACAAAAAACATACATGATGATAAATCTGTTTGAATAGTAAAAAAATTTTTTTTTTCCTTTTAAACATCTTCACTTCCAACAAGGCTGCAAGCAACCACTATTAAAGTTGGAAGTAACTGGAAGAGAAAAGATGAAGTTTATAAAGCAAGATAACAGAAAAACAAGATGAAGCAAATTCCAAATTAACAGAAAAACAAGATGAAGCAAATTCCAAAGAAATGATGTTCAAGGAAAATAACTAGATGAATATGAATTTTTGTAGCACTTAGGAACAGTCACAGTAAAAGAATGAGACTTTGAATGATTAGTAATACAAGAATGAATATTAGTGAATGTCACAAGAGATGCTAGCTCTCTTGTGTCATCTACTACTTGTGCCATCTACTAAAGTAAGTTATTTGATTCAAGATGAGAGATTAAGTGTTTGTTAATCAAAACTCATCCAGGGCCACCAGGAAGAAAATCACTAAAAGGCCCTAGCTAAAAAAGCATATAGGGTGAATGTGGAGAAACTGAGCACTGATTAGGATCAGATACAAGACATAAGTCGAGTAGAGAAGGTGTTGGAATATTGACTATTTGTGTTAGAGTTAAGAAAAGCAAAAGTTGTGGCCTTAACAACTGCAGAGTCAATGACACTGTAACCAAGCCATTTAGTGTGATGAGCATGAAAGTCTAATAACAATAATATTGGCTGAAAGATAAAAAAGCCTTTCTCAACTTGATCAGAAACAAAATTGAAAAGAGTGCAGTCTTGAGATGAAGAAGAACGATATAAAACAAAGTGAAAGGTGATGGAGTGAAGTTGTGCTAAACGAAAGCTTATTAAAGAATAGCCTGTGGATTCAAAACTAGTTTCCTGACGAGTTAATTTTTAAGAATGTAAATGCCCAGGCCAAGCATGTGACTATTGGAGTCTATAAATTAAAGGAAGATAACCATCAACACTATGATCACAAGATGAGAGAGTTGAACTCAATGTCTCATCTTGTCTCAAAAAGAGCAATTAGGTGAACTTTGCAAGAGATAATTTTTTTTAATGTTAGTTCACCTCCCTAAGGCCGTGAAGGTCATTACAGACGAGGAGGCCACTTGTGGTTATAACCCTCTCTCAACTCTATAACTCCAAAACACAAATCTTGACAAACAAGGCGGATGAAAATGGAGAAACAAGTTGAGCATGGTACTACCAGGGACGTGGTGGGGATCAAACTCGGAACCTCTAGCTTATGAAGCAAGCACTCTACCACTACACCACTACGGCATATAGATAAGACTCAATCGTAGAAAAATTACTTCAAAGACCACGAATATTAGTGAATGATAGATTTAAAGAACTTAGTGATCATGATGGTTTTTTGTGTTTTATAGCTTTTTGAACTTTAGTCATATTCTAAATTGGTCAAAGAACTTAAATCAAAGCAGTTAGTACACTATCTAACAATCTAAGCAATTGCCTCATTACTATTAATAAACCCTAGGCCATAACAAAGGGCTCCAAATGTGGCCTCAACAATGCACTCCAAACATATGAACAGGGACACCATCCATGCACAACATGGCACTTTTAGTACTCCGATATTTTACAGCTGTTGATAAAACCAGCCTCTCTGAGAGCTACCACAGAGTTCGGGAAACCTGACTACCAGCCATGTATATGTATATATAAATATGTATATATATATACATAAATATATATATTTATATATAATATATAAATATATATATATAAGTATATATATATATAAGTATATATATATATATATATATATATATATATATACACATATATATATATACATATATATATACATATATATATATGTATACATATATATATAGGGTGTTTCATTAAAACGGACAAAAGTTTATATTTGAAGGATGAATAATTTTTTCTTCTTCTTCCAGATTCAAAAACTACAGCTTTTGGCAATTAAAATAATGGAAAGATTAACAAACGAACAACACATTAAAGTTGTTGAAGAGTATTACAAAAACGGTTGTTCAACCACAAATGCATTTAGAGCACTTCATGATTTCTTTGGTCAACATAATCGACCAACCATCAGTGCAATTAGAAAAATTGTGGCAAAATTTAAAGAAACTGGATCAGTGACAGATGTGAAAACACCAACTCATACTCGCTTACGCCGTTCAGATGAGAACATTGCTGCAGTACACGAGAATGTGGCCGAGAATCCAGGCACCTTGATTCTTCATAGTGCACAAGAATTGAACCTCTCAACAACAACATTACATCGAATTTTGACAAAAGATTTGTGTATGCACGCTTACAAAATTCAATTAACTCAAGAACTGAAGCCTGATGACCGTTTGAAGCGCTGTACATTCATCAATTGGGTATGAGAGCAAAGGCAAGTCGATCCTGCTTTTTTGCAAAAAATCATCTTTAACGATGAAGCCCATTTTCATCTTTCCGGATTCATTAATAAACAAAATTGTCGCATTTGGGCTGATGAAAATCCAAAAAAAATTGTTGAAAAAAGCCACTTCATGCACAAAAGGTCACGGTATGGTGTGCAATGTCTGCTAACGGAATCATTGGGCCATATTTCTTCAAAAAAATGATGCCAGGAATTCTGTAACTGTGACAGGCGAGCGATACTGTACCATGATTACCAACTTTTTATGGCCTGCATTGAATGATGTGGGTTGTGAAGATCTGTGGTTCCAACAGGATGGAGCCATCTGTCACACAGCCAATGCAACAATGGCTTTACTGAATGAGAAGTTCTCTGGTCGCACAAACCAGCTGCTGTTAATATTTACAGTGGAGTAGTTGAAGTGTTGGATAAATTTCAACTATGGAGTAGTATTAAAGTTATAATATCTAATACTACAAATTTGAATACTGGGAGTAGAAATGGAGTTGTAATTCAACTGCAAAGAGAATTTGAAAGAAAAAATCTTGAACCATTTCAATTTATTAGTTGTCAGTATCATGTGTTGGACACAATTTTGAAACATACTATGAATGAAATTCTTAACAAAGGAGTGTCAAAATCGCCAAAATTACATTACAAATTTATTGAAAACCTGCAAAAAAGTTATGAAAAATTGAAGTCAAGCTTTAAGCAAGGTGAACAAATTTGTAAAGTGAAGACTAATAAATGGAGGAACGATGTGGAGTTCTGGTTCGAGTTGGTACAAAGTTACCTATACATGAAGGTGAATGGCAGCTTTCCAGCTATAAACTTCAAAAGTCTGCCATCATAGCACAACGCCAGATGGAATTCAAGAGCAATCTATGCCCTTCTGGCTTTTATTTTAACTGAATCCGATAATAATCAATTGCGCTTGATTTGCGACTTCATTGCATCAACTTGGTCTAATATATGGTTTTCTGACATGCAATACTCAGAACATGATTTTAAAAATTTAGAACAAGCAATAACTTCAACTTCAGCCAAGGAGACCTTAAAAAGATTTTGGTCACAGGAGCCTTGCAGAATACAAGGAATTCAGAAATCCTAAATTTGTGCTGAAAGAGTCATAAAAGTTATGCAAGAAACTCATGCCAGAGATATAGACTAAATGAACTACAGATTTATTCTGCAAAACAACTTTTAAATCTTGTTTAACTGAAATTTATTTTGTCAAAAAAAAATTATATTTCAAATATATATATATATATATATATATATATATATATATATATATATATATATATATATATATATATATATATATATATATGTAGAAATTTTTTTTATATATAAAAGTTATTGAAGTTAATAAACATAATGGGTAATTACATGTTATATCAGGTTTTCAAACATAATACTTACATAACGCCAGATTTATATGTTGAACATAACAGGTAATTCTCATTATGTTCAACTTAAAATTTCTACGAAAAAAACATAACAGTATTTGTCATTATGTTTTTTTCATATGAATTATAAATTGAACACAATGGTAATTACCGTTATAAAACACAAAAATCTAACGTTATGTTTTTTAAAAATATAACAGGTACTTTTTCAAATGTGTATATATCAATTATAGCATATATATATATATATATATATATATATATATATATATATATATATATATATATATATATATATATATATATATACACATATATATATATATATATACACATATATATATATATATATATATATATATATATATATATATATATATATATATATATATATATATATATATATATATATATATTAAAACTATAAATATGTTGATATATATGCATATATCTAAAGGCGGTTTTCCACAAGACGAAAAATTTGCGCAAAGCGAATTTTTCCATCAATAAGCATGCACAAATAAAACATTTCTGTTAATTTTGCTTCACGCGAATATTTTCGTCTTGTGGAAATCCGCCTTTTTACTATTAATTTAGGTGAGCAGTGTGACTTCATACTGAAATAGCCTGCTGCCAGGGGCTTCAGTATATAGATTGACTAACAAATAGCCTGACTCACAGCGGAGTGCTGCTACATCGACTGTGGGTTTGGCATGGGGCAGCAATCTTTTCATTAGTTATTCTTCATTTTTTTCTTCTTTTTTCTAAAAAAGCCATATCAACTTAGATAAGCAAAAAAAGTGAGCAATATGCATAAATATGCTATAGTATATATATACATATGTGTGTGTATATATATATATATATATATATATATATATATATATATATATATATATGTAGAGTTCCACGCAGTTAATAAAATATACCTCTTTTTAAAAAATCACAATTAGGAATTTTTTTTTTAAACAATTAGTATATATTCTTCAATGTCTTTAAAAAAATAATGCAAGAATAAAAAAAAAAAAATAGAACAAGCTAGTTATAGATTTAAAGTAAGAAGAAAAAGTGCTTAACTATCATTATTTTTTTAATACCTTTTAGCGATCCAAAATTTTATCAATTAGCTTTAAATGGGTCAACCGCAAAGCTGGTTTAATACTTTAAAGCATCAACATTTAAATTTTAAATATTTCTTGTGATAAAAGCAAATTAGTTTCTTAATCACATTGCGCAGCTGACTGCTGGGAAGGAAAAGTTTGTTTTTTCCATCAATTTTAATTAATTTTTTTAAATCCTTGACGATTATTTAATTAAACTAAATGGCCATTTTAAAGTTTTGTTGTAATAAAAAAAAAAAATGGCATCAAATAGTTAAAAAAAATCCACTAAACTTCCTGTTGCATAGCTGACTGCCAAAACTAAATAGTTGAACGTCACAAATTTTGTTGGTTTTTTTCAATGCAGTAAAATGTTTTGCCAAATATATTTTTAACTTATTTAAAAATATATTTGGCAAAACATTTTACTGAATTGAAAAAAACAAACAAAATTTTTTTATATTCAATTAGAAATTATTTAAAACTTCAAAAAAATATGGAAACATTCCAGGAACCAGTTGCTTGCACATCTAATGAAAATAAAAAAGGTGACTTTTAAATTATTTTAAAATTTATTTGCATTTGTATTTAAAATTTATTTGTAGTTTACTTTTTTTCTTACAGCCATCAAGATAAAAAATAGAAAAGCATTGAATCAAAGGAATTACATGAGTAGAAATCATGATGAAAAGAAATACAAAGCTAAAGAAAATGCTAGACTTCGAAGACAAAGGTGTTAAAAAGATTTTCGAAAAATTGCAGCTGAAAGAACAAAAAGTTTAGAAAGAATGAGAAAATCTCGACTGTGGCAAAAAGACATATCTTCATCTGTAGAATCAAATCACTCATTATTTGCAAATGTGTAAGTTATAGAAAAGTATATGAAAAAATTGAAACACTCTCTTCATAAAAGTCCAGTTCCGAAGAAGAAATTATTGTGTTGTTTACTCAATGAAACTCAACCATTAACTTACTCAATTCTAAAATCAACAAACAAAATTAATCTCAGAGAGAATGACTTTGTGGTTATTAAAGTTTTTTATTGCAACGATGAAATTAGTCAACTTTTCCCCAGAACGGCAGATTATACTTCTGTAGTGATAGGAGAAAAAAAGGTGCGTGTTCAAATCTGACACACGTTATATACGCTAAAAGAAGCTTTCAAAGAGTTTAAGCTAACCATACAGATATTAAATTAAGTCTGTCAAAATTTTGTCAGTTGAGAACAATTTACGTTCGATGTGTATCATTAATGTGTATCAGAATTTTATTTGTGAAAAACCAACAAAATAATGTTTCAATGTCGTTTGCAAGGAATGTACCGTTTATAGTCTTTTTGATGAATTATTACTTCAGTTTGAACAATTTGAGTTAGACGTTTTGTGGAATCAGTGGCAGAAACCTCAAGCAAAATTGTATATTAAAATAAACAAGGTTAACAAAGAAGGAACAATTTTATTATCACATATTAAAAAAATGCGTGCTAAGTTTATTATTTAAAGTAATGTCAAAAGCAGTTAATCATCCATATTTAAATTAAATATAGAATCAGCGATTCAAAAAGATAAGGCTGTTATTCAAGTTGACTGGGCAGAAAATTATACTTGTTTTACCAAAACAAAACGCAAGCAGCTCATTTCAGTTAAAATGAGATTTCTATTTTTACATGTGCAGTTTGGCATCATCAAATTAAATCTTTTGGACTAGTTTCTGATTCAAGTGACCATACAAAATTATCTGCTGTTCCAAACATAAATAAAATTATCAAGCTTCTATCAGACAATATTACAGAAGTTCATATTTTCAGTGACAACCCAACATCAATTTAAAAATAAGTATATTTTAGCATCAAAGAAAATTTTAGAAGTAAAGCATACAATTAAAATGCACTGGCATTTTTTTGCAGCAATGCATGGAAAAGGACTTGTGAATGGAATTGGAGCCACTGTTAAACGTGTTGCCAGAAATGTTTTAACGGAAAAATATAATTTCTTGTGCTAGCAACTTGGCAATCACTACAAACAATTTAAAAATTACTTTTTACTGAATGAAAAAAAAAAGCTAGAAATAAACAACTCTCTTGGTTTGAGTGCCTTTTTCAAGAAAAAAAAAAAAAATAATAATAATTGTGTAAATGCCATTACTTTCAAGTTTAAGATGGAAGCGTTGTTGATTAACAGCTTTGGCCGAAAATTGCTTAATAACATAGGAATAAAAACTTATAAATTTACATTTAGTGTCTAGACTGTTTAGAAGTGACCAGCTATCTTAAAAATGACCTTTATAAACTGAAAAATAATTTTTATCATTTCTTTATATAAGCTATAAATATAGTATGAAATTTGTTTTATGTTTTAATCTAAATTATAATAAAAATTCGCATGTTGCGTAGCTGACTTGGTTTTTAAAAAACTTTTTTTTTGACAGGTAACTATTATTACATTTAAAATGTTTTATAAATAAAACTTGGACAAAATAAGTGTTAATAAAGAAAAATTTTTTTTATAAAAATATAAATAATTATTAAAGAGAAATGTCAAAACCTTTATGTTCTTGCTTTAATGTGTTCCTTTTGCTCATAAAATAGGCCACAAAAAATATTTTTGGTGTATTGCATATATTAGAACTACCTCAAAGACCATGAAGTCAGGTCAAAGACCATGATGTCAGTTTTGTCAGGTCAGGTTATCTCAAAGGCCTCATAGACAATGAAGTCAGTTTTGTCGGGTAAGGTTATATTGCTACTGGTAACATGTAACCCAGTACAATCTGCTTTATGTCCTGCTGCCTTGTAGGATACACCTTTTTAGGCAAAGGCTAGGAGATGCCAATTCGGACTTAAAACACCCCCTGCCTTGGGCTCTTGGTTGAGTTAAGGCTAGAGATGGTGTCTCAATAAAAATACTCATCTTGGAGATGTTAAATGCATCCGGTTACTGTCTTGTAAAAGGCCTTCTAGGCAAAGATTAAAAGAGTAAACAGATTCTATCTTTTGACCAGCCTTGCACCCCTTCTTCATCTATTAGGCTGACGCAGATGTATTTATAATACATTGTTTCCAGTTTAGGATGTTAAATGCTGGATCTTCTTGACTCAATGCATGGGTATTGCTTGTGTCTCTGTTTTTATGACTTGGCAACTCATTCTATTATCTCCTAATGAGGGTACACCTCTAAAACTCAGTTTTATGGTTTTGAGATCGGCTGGTAATCAGGTTACCTGAACTCTGTGGTAGCTCTCAGAGAGGCTGATTCCATCAACAGCTGAAAAATATCAAAATAAAAACAGTGTCATGTTGCGCATGGATGGTGTCCTTGTTTGTACTTTTGGTGTGGCCACATTTGAAGCTCTTTGTTACAGCTTAGGGTTTATAAGCAGTAACGAGGCAACTGCTTGGGCTACTAAACAGTGTACTGAGTACTATTTATGCTTTGAGTCAAGTTCTTTAACAAATTTAAAAATGACTAAAGTACCAAAAACTATAAAACACAAAAAACCATCATCATCACCAAGTTCTCTAAACCTATCATTCACTAATATTCGTGGTCTTCGAAGTAACTTTTCTTCTGTTGAGTCTTATCCCTTGCAAAGTTCACCGGACCTACTTGCTCTTTGTGACACTAATTTGAGCTCAGCTGTCTCATCTTGTGATCTTAGTGTTGATGGTTATCTTCCTTTAATTCGAAAAAACTCCAATAGTCACATGCTTAACCTGAGCATTTACATTCGTAAAAAATCACCCATTAATCGTGAAACTAGGTTTGAATCCACAGACTATTCTTTTATGTGCTTTCGTTTAGCACCACTTCACTCTATTGCCTTTCTCTTTGTTCTATATCACTCTCCTTCATCTCAAGACTTCACTATTTTTGATGTTATTTGTGAACATATTGACCAAGCCCTCTCCCTTTATCCATCAGCCAATATTGTTGCTGTCGATGACTTTAATGCCCATCACACTGAATGACTTGGCTCTAGTGTCAGTGACTCTGCAGGCTTTAAAGCCCACAACTTTTACCTTCCTCAATCCCTAACTCAAATAGTCAACTTTCCAACTTGCTTTCCAGACAAACCACATCATTACCTTCTCTACTCAACTTATGTCTTGTTTCTGATCCTGGTCAGTGCTCAGTTTCTCCACATTCACCCTTAGATGCTTCTGATCACAGTTTGATCTCTCTAAAACTATTATCTCATTCTTCTTTATCATCTGAATCCCCCTATTATCAAACCTCTTACAACTACAGGTAAGCTGACTGGGATTCTTTCAGTGATTTTCTTTGTGATGGCCCTTGGGTAGAAATCTTTCGTCTTCCCATCGACTTATGTGCTTCTTACTTAACTTCGTGGATTTAGGCTGGCATGGAATCTTTTATTCCCTCTCGACCATTCCAGGTCAAGTCTCATTCTTCTCCATGGTTTTCCTCACATTGTGCTGCTGCAATTGCCAATCAAAACCATTACTTCCATATCTATCAGCAAAACAATTCTCCAGAAAACAGACGTCTCTTTATTACTGCTAGAAACCATTGTAAAAAAGTTTTGTCTAACGCCAAAGCCTGCTATTCTCAGGTCATGAAATCTCGTTTTTCATCACAAAAATTAGGCTTTCATGACTTCTGGAAAAACTTTAATAGTACCAATAATAAGGGCAAATCTGTAATTCCACCTCTCTTGTATGGTTCAGACTTTGTCACCTCACCTAAAGACAAAGCTAAATTATTTGCTAAGAACTTTTCATCAATATTATCTCTTGATTTCACTAGTTTTTTTCCTCGAACATCAGTTCCTTGGAATTCGCTTCCTGCATCTTGCTTTCCTAATTCATATAATTTGCAATCTTTTAAGTCGTCCGCCAATCGTTATCTTGCTCTACAATCTTCATCTTTTCTCCTTCAGTAACTTCCAACTTTAATTAGTGGCTGTTTGCAGCCTTGTTGAAAGCGAAGATGATTAAAAAAAAAAAAAGTTGCGTTCTACCTGATATAGCCAACAAACAAGTTGATCCGTTGCTTGACATTCGTATTACTTCAGCTTCTGTAACTAAAGTAATTTCTTGCTTAGACTCTTCTACAGCTTGTGGCCTAGACAACATACCTGTTATAGTCTTGCAGAAGTGTTCTCCAGAGCTGTCATCTATATTTTCAAAACTATTTAACAAGTAATTATCAGTTTTGTTTTCCAGCCTGCTGGAAAGCGGCATCTATTATGCCTATTATTGAAAATTTTGGAGAGCGATCTGATTTGTCCAACTACTTTTCCATTAGTTTTCTTCCTATCATAAACAAGGCCTTTGAGTCTTTAATTAACAAACACTTAATCTCTTATCTTGAATCTAATAACTTACTTTCTGATCATTAATATGGATTTCAATCTGATTTGCTAACAGTAATAACCGATAGGTTTTATCGTGCATTAGATAAAGGTGGAGAGGTTAAGACCATCGCTCTTGACATTTCTAAAGCTTTTGATAAAGTTTGGCATGCTGGTCTTCTCCATAAGTTTTCTTCTTATGGTGTATCTGTTAACATCTATAAGATTATTGAATCCTTTCTTTCTAATTGTAGTATAAAAGTTGTCCTCAATGGACAGCACTCTTCTTCTTATTCTGTACTTTCAGGGGTTCCTCAAGGTTGTATCCTTGGCCCTATACTTTTTTTAATTTACATTAACGATCTTGCAGATATTCTCACATCTAAGGTTGCATTGTTTGCTGATGATACTACCATTTATTCTTGACGTGATAAGAAGCCAACACTCTTTTATTGCTTGGAGGGGGCATTTGAGCTTGAAAAGGATCTCACTTCTGCTACAGCATGGGGCTCACTGTGTCTGGTGAATTTCAATTCAGATAAAACTCAATTTTTTCAAGTCAATTGTTATCACAATAATTTAGATCTTCCTATATTTATGAACGGTAATGTACTCGATGAGTCATCTGCCCTTCATCTTCTAGGATTAACTCTTACTTCCAATCTTTCTTGGAAACCATATATCAAATCTGTTGCAAAATTAGCATCTGCTAAGGTTGCATCTCTTTATCAAGCTCAACACTTTCTTACTCTGGATTCTATTCTCTATCTCTATAAATCTCAAATCCGGCCTTGTTTGGAATACTGTTGCCTAATCTGGGGCGGATTTTCTAATGATGCCCTTTCTCTTTTAGACAAGGTGCAAAAACGCATTGTAAACATAGTTGTCCCCGCTCTTGCAGCCAACCTCCAACCATTATTACATCATCGTAATGTTGCTTTTCTTTCTCTTTTCTACAAATACTATAATGGCTAGCGTCTCTAGTGGCAATTACTAAAATTCATTCGAAGATGTTTAAAAAAAAACAGAAAGGTTTCATAATTTGAGCTAACTTGAAATTTCGAGTCGAAAGGAAACATACTTCGCACTTTTTACTATTGAAATGCAATGGTAAATAAAATGTAAATATTTGATTGTTTAATTAAATAAGTTGAGAATTATTTGTAATAGTTCAGTAATATTTGTATATTTGAGTTCAACCAATAGCATTTTCTGTTCCAAGTTTACCGTTCGTCACAACCGCAGCAGGCCTATCACTAACGCCTATTTATGTTTATTAAGTAGCATAGCTTTCTTTGAGTTAAGAAAGCATTTACGATGTTGTTCAATAACTTGAAACAGATATTGTTTCTGGTCTTCCTGCTTAATCAATGAGTATTGAACGTAGTAGCTAAAGCAGCTTTTTTTCTAATGATGAACAACAGTAGTTCTCGCCACTTATTTACATCTTCTGACAGAAAGGACGTGTCAATTTGAAGGGCTGCAAAGAACAGGTGGGATGCAGGTCCAATGAAATGATCAAGACTTTTTGTGCTGAGGTTTTTTTACTGTGTATCTGACTGAACGATCTTCATTTCTTCCAGCTGAGTGCTCTCGTAGTTGACTCCATTTTCTGCTTGGGTCACCATGTCTGAGAAGAGGCTAAGAGGTACCATTTCTTCGCTTAAGTATCATAAATGACATCCAATTGCACCAGCAGCCACTTTGGCTACTGCATCATTAGTTGAATAGTAGTCTGCAATGGCTCGAATGAAGTTCAGATCGTTGCTTGGAGCATTGCATGCATTTGGAGATGTGATCCAAGCCTTCACATAAATCAGTGTGACAAACAAACTGAACTCTAGGTAAGCACTGCTTTCATGCTTTGTCAGTTTGAATTGGTGTTGAAACAGAAGGATTTTCGAACTGTATAGCAACTTTGATATCCATCTCATGTGATGGAATGCACCAGGAACTCTGAAACTAACACCTCTTGGAGGACAGTGTCCCAGGAAAATCAATATAAGTTCAAGAAGTTCTTGGTAATCTTCTCTCAGAAAACATCCTACTTGTTCCGCTAGAGCATTCTTTGCGATAATGACCACATCGTGCTTGAGGTTGTCAAGACCGGCATTTAAACAACTATCCATACAACACTTGTAATAACCTTGAAATTATAAATATCAGACTAGTGTGTAATTTACATAAAATATTTAATATTTATTATTTATTTCACTGCATAGGATATTTGATATTTATAAACATATTGTGTTATGTTTTTAAATAAGTAAGTTTATATAATAAGACCCTCAGCCGATGTACCATTATATATAAGACCCTCAGTCGATGTAGCAGCACTCTTTTGCAGCAGCAAGCTACAATATAGTCAATGTATATAGTGAAATTCCTGGCAGCAGGCTATACAGTGTGACATAACTGTGCTTAAATGCGCATTTATAGTTTGTTTATATATATACATATATATATATATATATATATATATATATATATATATATATATATATATATATATATATATATATATATATATATATATATATATATATATATATATAGATATATATATATAGATAGATAGATTGATACATACAATTGTTTTTGTGACAATGTTGCTGTTTTACACATAAGATCTATTATTCTTTTCCGCTGTCGTGGTAAGTCTAAAAACAATTTTTATTTGTATAATTTAAAAAAAATCATGTAAACATTATTATATTTATTTATAGTATTAGTATAAAATCATATAATAATATCAATAGCTGACTTAATTAAACATTATTTCATTATCACTTATTTTATTATTAAGTGACTCTAGCTGTCAACATCCTCAGGAACTCCTTACTTAAAGTATTTTTTAAATACTAAGTAGATTACAAAAATATTTAATCATAAATAAAAAGAAAAGTTAGAAGAGAAGAAACAAAAAAGGTGAAATAGAAAGAGAAAGAGAAAAAAGCTGTTTTTCAACTTTTTTTCTATTGATAAATTTTTTTCTAAAGTCACAACAAAAATATCAATTTTCTTATTTGTAAAACTTTTTAATTATAAAAATATAACTAACACATAAACAAATGTATTTATATATTAGTATATATCTATATATTAGTTAAATGTAAACCTTCCACAATCATCTCAATGTTTTTAAAGTCTTCAGGATTGAATAATGCTATTGTGTCTTCCAGATTAATCATTTCCCTGAGTTCTTTAATCGTAAATGATACCTTAAAATAAATTCTATGAGTATATAATTATGAATAATTGTAAACATAACAAATTTACACACAAAAAGCTATATCCACAAATTGTGAGTTAAGAGTAGAGTTAAGGTAGGAAGAGCTTGTAACTTTGAATAGTAATAATAAAAACAGGTTTGTAAAAAAACTGCTTTAACTCTTTCATATGTTATGTTTGAAAAGGAAAATTCACAGAAACCATACAAGTGTGATACCATGGATATTAAACTTAAATATATGTATAATTACATGTTCTAAAACATTTTAAAAACTAAAACTTTTATATCAAAAAACCTCTAAAGGACTTCTTCTCCCAACAATGTGTACACGTCTTATTCGACTTTTTGATAACGCATCATATGCATGTTTGCAAATATCAGTTTTCTAAAAAAAAAAAAAACATTTATAGTTTTATAAATATTTAAAGTTTTATAAATATGTATAGTTTTATAAATATTTATAGTTTTATAAATACTTATAGTTTTATAAATATTTAGAGTTTTATTAATATCTAATCAAAACAAGAAAACTTTTTGAAAACTGCTTTAAATATTATTTGATATTTAATTGTTTTTAATAATAACTCTTTTTTTGCGATTTATATAAATTAATTTCAAAAATTTATAATTTCCAAAAAAAAATAAATTATTCAAAACTTTTTTTCAAAACCACCTCTAAGTGCTTTAATGGAGCAAGAAGTATCCTAGCAACATCTAGTGCAACATTTCCTTGACCAACAATAACTGCTGTTTCACAATCTAGATTCACTGAAAGCTTGGAAAAATAAACAAACAGAAAAAAGGTACACAACAAAAAATAAAAAGAAAAAAAAAAGATTTTTTTAATAAATTTATGTAAAAATGATTTAAAATTACGTTTGCATGAGCAGACAAACCATTATACCACCCTACAAATGAACGTGCAGATACAACACCTTCAGCATCCTACAATTAATATATTTTATATTTAGCAAAATATTTTTTATATTTACAGGGCTCGAATTAAGCGTATCGCGATCGCGATTACTTTTCGCATCTTCGCGATTAGTTTTTTTTAAAAATTTGTTTTTAGAAGATTGATACACTATTCGCGAATATTTAGTGTTCTTTTACAGTATAAAACTGCAGTGACTTCTGTAACGATAATTTTTTTTTTAAAGCGGAGCATAAAGTAAAAGAAAGGAAAATGAAAGATTTAGAAAATCAATTAGCAAAAATGTTCAAATGCAGGAAAAAGACCGATTGTTTAAGGAAGGAAAAAATTTATAAAAAACAAACGATTAAATACCTATTTGAATCAAAAGTACAAGCTAATTATTGCAAATATTACCATATGTATGGAAGGCCGTTTTCAATCTCTCCAAAAATCACCATTGTTTATACATTTGGTAGCTTTACTTGATGTTTATAACCGGCCGTTAAATGTGATTGATAAAACTTTTGGCGATAAAGCTATCAGTGAAGTTGTTGAACATTTTTCTGAATTTTTAATTGGTGTAGGATGTGATTTGAATAATATACTTCATGAGTGGATCATTTTAAAAGCATACATGTTTCCCATCATAAGTAACAATCAAAATGAGCATTATTTGAAAATTTGGGAAATTGTTTTTTCCAAATCAAATTTGGTCAAAGAATGTCGAAATATTCTTGATATTTTTGAACTATTTTTAATTTGTCCTTTTACAAATGCGAAAGTAGAACGAATGTTTTTATGTATGAATCGTGTAAAAAATGACTGGAGAAGTTGTCTTCTTCAGTCATTTTTTACGGAGAAGACGAGATCTCTCTAAGAATTTCTACTTCGGATAAGTGAAGAAGGTCCTGAGATTGACAAATTTGAACCTGATACTGCTATGGACGAATGGTATAATGATAAAGTTAGACAATTGTCAGCAAATTTTCATCGTTATCCGGAAAAAAGAAAAAGAAAGTCAGGAAAAACAGACATTGATCTAGCGACAGTTACAATATCGGATTTGGAAGAAAGTGAAAGCAAGGAAGAAAATTGTGACAACTTTTAATTTTATTTTAGCGCATTGTAACCCCTTAAAATTAAAATATTAAATAATAACTTGTAATAGCGTATGAATTTTTGCTTAGTAAAAATAATTTTTTGTTAGTAAAAATCCTGAAAAATTCTAAGCATTAAACTAGTGAAATGATTACAAATTGATCAAAATATTTACGATTACGATCTAATACTTTTTCTATTAGCAAAAAAAGTATTAGATCGTAAAAGATTCTATTATATAGACACTTTTTTCTTTCGCCTTATTTTATTGAATGAAAAAAGTGAACGCTAACTTTTATTAAAAAATACATTGAATGAAAAAGCAATAGATAGAAATATCATGGGAATTTGATAAGGTTACTTAGATAAGAAAACTTACTTAATAAGAATTTAATTATCATTTTTGCTTGTGATTGTGCCAGTTTTGGTGAAAATGTTAAGTTTTAACATTTTATCACGATAATGTTTTCGTCATTTTTAATAGTTTTTTATAACTGTTTCAAATTTATAGATTGTTTTGATAGAGTTTTAAATAATTTTTATTACTGTTAAAAATTTATAGAAAATTAAATATTCTAGTTGTTTTAAACAGTTTAAAATATGTAAATAAAATAGAAAATTAAATAATCAATTAAAAGAAGATTATATCAAGTTCATTGATTTTACAAAAATACAGCCGTTAGATTTAATGCAATATAATAATAGTAATAATGTAAATTATAACTAAAGCTACTTTATAACCGCTGAACGTAAATGTTATGACATCTTATGCAAAAATGAGACTTATTATATATGTTATTATAAATAAGTTAAAATAAATAACGCCCCCTCCCCTCCAGCGGGAGTGGAGGAGGGGTTATGAGCAAAAAAAAAATCGCGATTAGATTTTTTTACGTTAATTCGAGCTCTGATTTATATTTATAATAAACATAATATCTTTCAACAAACTGGAAATTGTTTATATAAACAAGAGCTCTTGAAAAGCAGCTTGAAATCTAAAAGACACACTTCTCCAGTAATGTTTAATTTTTTGTCATCATCAGCGCCAAATGCCTAAATTAAAAATATAAATAAACAATTGTAAATAGCATTAGAGTTTGAAAAAATTTCTAACAAAGCTTTGAACAAAATTAAAACAATTTTGGCTTGATTTATGCATTAAGGTTAGTTTTAAAAAAATATTTAGATTATAGAAGTGTTGAAAAAACTATTAAATAAAATTCATTGACTTTATAATATTATATATAAATAAATATAAATTGCTCTATGCAAAAAGTCAATACATGTTTTATACTTTATGCTCTATCTTTTTACATGTTTTTCTATTTTAAAAAAACAACATGTTCCTATGATATTCATTCACATGTAAGTTACTATATGTATGTTTGTGTTCTCTCTGAACCTCTGACACGGTGTTCATTCACCCATAAGTTACTATGTATATATTTGTGTTCAAACCTCTGGCGCAGCGTTTGCTTAACCCTAAGCTACTATATGTATGTTTGTGTTCTGTTTGAATGGTGAAGAGTTAGCTCAGTTACCAACTAATATGACTCCAATTATGAAACTTAAGACTACAACTAAGACTAAACTAGTGACTACAACTATGTAATTATGAAACTTAAGCTCTCCTTAATTTCCAGTATTTTGCTAGATGTAATGTTTTTTTTAATGGATTCCCAAAACATCCCATTCAATGTTTTAAAGTACAAAGATTAACTTCTTTTAACTGCTCCAGGTCAGGTCAGGTCAGGTCAGGTTCAGGATCATCACACTGATACTGATTTCATACAAACCAGTACTACCTGCCTCATGTCCTGCTTTTTTGTAGAGTTTATTTTTATAGGCAAATACTAGGAGTAATAAACTCCAACTTAAAATTCCCTTGCCTTAAGGCTCTTAGGGGTAAAGGGTAGAGATGGTATCTTGATAAAAATACTTAACTTGGACAAATATTAACTGCATCCAGCTACTGTCTTGTAGAAGGCTTCCTAGGCAAAGACTTAAGGGGTAAGTAGAATAATTCTATCCCCCCTTGCACTCCTCTTTTATCTATTAGGCTAGCGTAGGTGTGTTTCCTGCGTAGGACCATGAATACAGAACCTCCTTGATTCTACTTATAAATTTTTGCTTGTGTCTCCTTGATAGTGGCTATACAACTCTTACTGTTATCTCCTAATGAGAGTACAGCTCTAAAACTCAGTCTAATGGTTTTGTGGCTGGCTGGTAGTGAGGTTTCCTGAACTCTCTGGTATTTGTCAGAGAGGCTAACTTCATTAACAGCTGTAAAGTATCACAGTATAAAGAGTGCCATGTTGCGCATGGACGGTGTTCCTATTATTGCTTTTGGTGTTCAATTGTAGAGGCCACATAAGAAGCCCTAAATTACAACTTTGGGTTAATTAGCAGGACTGAAACAACTACATAGCTTATTGCTTGGGATGCCATGCTCTATCTAGGAATGAGTCAAGTTCTCTTTAACATAAATTATGTCTAAAGAAACAAAAATTATTAAACATAAAATCATCACCACCACCTAACTGTTTCAATATATCTTTCATAAGTATTCGTGGTCTTCAAAGTAACTTTCCATCAGTTGAATTTTACTTTTAGCAAAATTAACCAGACTTGCTTTCTTGTTAAACTAATTTAAATTTGGCTGTTCCTTCTTGAGATCTCAGTATTGATGAGTACAACCCTTTGATTTGCAAAGACTTCAATAATCACATGCTTGGCTTAGGGGTATACTTATACATCACCTGTTTGTCGAGAAACCATATTTGATCTGCTGTCCATTCTTTTATGTGCTTCTGTTTAGTACCTCTTCACACTACCAACTTTCTCTTTATCATTCTCCTTCTCAAGACTGCGCTCTTTTAGAAATATTTTCTGATCAAATTAACAATGCCCTTTTTTTTACCCCTCTGCCAATATTGTTGTTATTAATGCTTATCACACTGAATGACATGACTCTAATACCACTGACCCTGCTGGTGCTAAAACTCATAACTTATGCATTTCTCAATCTCTTACTCAGGTAATTAACTCTGTGACTCATTTCTAGACAACCCTAACTTCACTCCTTGATTTGTGTCTTATAATGATCATGAACTCAACTTATGCATGCACAATCCACTGTGCTACAACAAAATTAGCATATATAAAAAATAACTATATAAAAGTGTACTTGACTATAATAAACACATTGAAAAAAAAGTAAAATAGTTAATTTATTCTTGATATAAAACAAAAAAATATGAACTACTGACTAAAACAACAGCACAGTATATTTCAGAAAGATTTGAAATTCTCAAATCTTGACCAATGTTGACATTCCCATAAAAAGTACATCGAGGATTTCGAGCTATTTCCTCAAATGTTTGACAAACATTCTGAATGAAAAACATAATGAATAAAAATTTTGAAAATAAATAAAATTGAAAGTGTTAATAGATTTACAGTTATTAACAAATTTTGTATTAGAAATAAATATGTATTAATAATTTACTAATATAAAAAAATGCAATGTAAAGATATCCTTGTGCATTGTTATCATCATTCAACAACAAACATTCAGGTTTGTAAAAATTTGAATACCTTAATTTCTGGATGATCAGGGGCAACACCATATCTAACTAAACCAAAAGGTACAGGAGACTTATCAAATATATCAACATAAATATCTTTGTTACTCTAAACCAAAAGGCACATTATCAAATATGTCATAGGGTACATGATAATACATTGAATATAATATAAAAGCACACAACTTATCAAATATATCAACATGACTTTGTTACTCCAAAACTAAATTTACTTGAACCAATAATACTAATTAAAAAAAGTAAAACATTTATTTTTCAACAAGAACAAATAAATCAAATAAATTAATTCTGTTTAACTAACTTATGTTCTGATGTATTTAACTCACTGAATTTATATAATCTTTTTTCAAAACATTTAGCAATTTTTTATAGAATATAAAAAATATTGTTTACTATTGATAAACACTACAGCATTTTTAAAAATTAAAAATACAATATTTGCAACTATACTCTCAATAAAAATAAATTATTTGCAATTATACTCTCAATAAAAATGCATTATTTGCAATAATACTCTCAATAAAAATGCATTATTTGCAATAATACTCTCAATAAAAATACATTATTTGCAATTATACTCTCAATAAAAATACATTATTTGCAATTATACTCTCAATAAAAATACATTATTTGCAATTATACTCTCAATAAAAATGCATTTTTTGCAACTATACTCTCAATAAAAATGCATTATTTGCAATAATACTCTCAATAAAAATACATTATTTGCAATTATACTCTCAATAAAAATGCATTTTTTGCAACTATACTCTCAATAAAAATGCATTATTTGCAATAATACTCTCAATAAAAATACATTATTTCCAATTATACTCTCAATAAAAATACATTATTTGCAATTATACTCTCAATAAAAATACATTATTTGCAATTTTACTCTCAATAAAAATACATTATTTCCAATTATACTCTCAATAAAAATACATTATTTGCAATTATACTCTCAATAAAAATATATTATTTGCAATTATACTCTCAATAAAAATACATTATTTCCAATTATACTCTCAATAAAAATACATTATTTCCAATTATACTCTCAATAAAAATACATTATTTGCAATTATACTCTCAATAAAAATACATTATTTGCAACTATACTCTCAATAAAAATACATTATTTGCAATTATACTCTCAATAAAAATATATTATTTGCATTTATACTCTCAATAAAAATACATTATTTGCAACTATACTCTCAATAAAAATACATTATTTGCTATTATACTCTCAATAAAAATACATTATTTGCAATTTTACTCTCAATAAAAATACATTATTTGCGATTATACTCTCAATAAAAATACATTATTTGCTATTATACACTCAATAAAAATACATTATTTGCATTTATACTCTCAATAAAAATACATTATTTGCAACTATACTCTCAATAAAAATACATTATTTGCTATTGTACTCTCAATAAAAATACATTATTTGCAATTTTACTCTCAATAAAAATACATTATTTGCAATTATACTCTCAATAAAAATACATTATTTGTAATTTTACTCTCAATAAAAATACATTATTTACATTAATTATACTCTCAACATCTTAAAAAACTTTTTATTTTAAATCTCATTTGGAACAAAAATTTTAATTTTTAATTCAATATCTCAAACATTTTGGTCTCATAAACAATATTATTTAAGCAATTTTCTTTTAGAAATATTCTAGATATTTACATGTTTTAATTTTTTAAACTCGAAGTTACAAAAAAAGTATTGATTAAAAAAACAATTGTTTTTTTAATCAATACTAACACAAAAACAAACTTAATAAACAAAGACTTACTAACTCATAATAAAAAATGCAAACAATTAAAAAACAATGTCTAAAAAAAAGTACAGAAGTGTAATGCTACAATAAACATTATATAAACTTTGAGTTTAGAACGATTTATTAGCTTCCATACTAAAAGAAAAAACATTAATATTTGCAGAAGGTACTGATTGAATTACACATTGAAAGGCTAAGCAATAATAATTGCTGCTTTTCTTCCTAAAACTTCATTTATCTGCTCCATTGATCAACTGAAATATTAATTGATGCTCTTTTTCCTAAAACTAAATTCGGAATTATAGAGTTGGGAAAGGGTTATAACCACAATTAGCCTCCTCATCTGTAGTGGCCTTCTTGGCCAGGTGAATTACAATATATATATATATATATATATATATATATATATATATATATATATATATATATATATATATATATATATATATATATATATATATATATATATATACATATATATATATATATATATATATATATATATATATATATATATATATATATATATATATATATATATATAAAGGTTGTCAACATGAACAAACTCCTACAAAAATCTTTCTATTCTTTAAGTAATGAAAAGTTTCACTTTTGTTTAGAAAACTGTCAATCTTTAAAAAAAGAAGTCAGCAATCAAATAGGCTGATGGCATAAATTGGTGATGATAATCTACTCTGCAGAGACTTTCATCAATTCAAAATGCAATTAAGTAGTTACATGTTTACCAGCTAAATTTAAATTGCTAGTTTATTTTTGACACCTCAGTTCACTCATCAGATATTAGATCATACTTGTGAAATGCAGCAAAATATAAATATAAAAAATCTATCTTGGTTTCCTGAGTGTTAAACAATTTTTATAACACTCAGGAGACCAAGACAACAGCTTTTTTTTTAATCTTAAAATATATAATTATTTAGTACACTAAGAATATAAATCCATGTACAAACAACAAAAGTGTTTAAATAAAACAATAAAATCTCAACAACTATTAGCTTATTTTTGATTTTGATGCACTGTTAATTTATTTTCAACAATTATCAGCTTTTTTTTACAAAAATGTCAAATAATTAATTGGCTTTTTATAAAATGGTTTTTATTAAATAAAAATTAAAAAAAAAGATTTGAAAACAAAACATTGTTTTTTTCAACATCTATTATTTAAAAGTACAAATAACCTTATAAATAACGGGGGAAAAAATTATTGTTAATAATTTAGACTATTAATTTCATCATTTTTATTTTTATAAATTACATTGACATATTAAATTTGCAGAAGATCAAATTTAAAAAATTTTATTAAATAAAATTTAAAATTTTCAGAAAAAAGAAAAATTTGCAGAGGATAAAAATGAAAATTAACTAATAAAACCCTAATTTCACGAATTTTGTTTTTGTTAAAAAAATTTTATTGTTAAAAAAAGAAACTATGTTTTATAACAGTTTTGTTGATAAAATTTTAAAAAAATCATTTTGTTTTTAATTTAATTACGTTTTTTTTTTTTTAAATATGTTTTATTGATCTTCATATTACACCATAATCATACATTAATCAATTATGTATAAAAATAAAATAAAACATATGAAGATGTACTACATGCAAAAAAAAAAAAAAAAAATGTGTTCAGTACCTTTAAAACATGTTGGGCAGTATAGAAACCAGCAGGTCCACTACCAACCACACATATTCGAAATTTTTTTGATAATTTACGAACTGTTTGAAGATTTAACGCTTTTGGCCATTTTAGAAAATATTTTACAATCATGCCTATTTAAGATTAGTTATTTTTCAAAATAATTATATCATATGTATGTGTGTGTGTGTGTGTGTGTGTGTGTGTGTGTGTGTGTGTGTGTGTGTGTGTGTGTGTGTGTGTGTGTGTATATATATATATATATATATATTATATATATATATATATATATATATATATATATATATATATATATATATATATATATATATATATATATATATATATAATATATTATTATGGAAACTAGTCCAAGGTACACAAGTATGAAACCAATAAAAAAAAAAATGTATTTATCAGTGATGCATTTAGCAATTATTAGGGGATACTATTATAAAAAGATTTGTTTCAAGCAAAGTTGTTTTTTTATCACAATGTCATTAATGTTTTTTACTTTTCATTTTTAAGAAAAAAAAACATTCAAAAATGATGACATTTGAACAGTTTTTCAAATAAAGAAATAAAAAACCAAGAACAATGAAAAAAAATTAATTTTTGCAAAAATAAATCTAATTTAGATAGCACTTGTTTAAACCCAATAAACTTTAATGAATCGTTTAAATATATATGAATAATGAGGTTAACAAATTTATCACAAAAAGTAATTCAACAAGATTGTCAACATCAGTTAAAAAACAAAAGTAGAGAATATTTCTTAAAATAATTTAAAAAATTTATTTAATAAAATATTTATTTAAAAAAAAAATGCAATTTAACAATAACTAAATAATAAATAAGGAACTACTACATGTTAAAAACTTTTATGAGGAACATTTACAAAATAAGTGAAAAAAAAAATTTTTATTACTATAAATATAAATCTAGAACTATATTTTAATTTGGAAAAAAATATATAACATCCAAACTTCAGACTGTTATTAAAGAATTTTTTTTGAAATGTGGGTTGCTGAAATGATAGCTGCTTAGATATTTCATTGCTGACAAAAGACAACGAGAAAATCTGCAACAGACAAAATGTGATAAATATTCTGTCATCTTAGTTTTCATATCTCTAAAAAAAAAATTTTCTGATCCATAAAATCAAACTATATTACAAATAAAACAATAATTAAACAAACAAATGTATTACTTAAACACAAAATGTAATTCATAAATTAATTCATTGAGTCACAGATAATCTTAAGAATCAAAAAAGATTTTCACAAACAAATTTTTGTGAAAAAACAACAACAAATGTTTGTGAGAGTTTTTCAACTCTCTCAGACACTTTGAAACAAACAAACATAAGTTTTAAAACTCTCCCAGACACTTTAAAACAAATAAATATAAGTTTCAAAACTCTCCCAGACACTTTGAAACAGGGTTATCAGAATTTATACTGTGAAAGATAAAGAAAAAAAAACACATGAAACTTATTTTTATAAAAAAGTATATAGAAGATAAAATTAAAGATCACGATTGGATTTAATTTGATTTGATTTTTATCAATTTGATTGATCGATTTGATTGATTGATCGATCTGATTGGTTGATTGACTTTGAATTTTATTTAAGTGCAACTTTGATGACTCATCCAAATTTTTTTTTTTGCTGGAAGTTGTTCCTCATTCAAACTAAAAAACTATTTTCCCCTTTTAATTTCATTTTTGTATGAAACTTCAAACTCTGCATCAAAAATGTACACAAAAACTTGTTGTAATAATAATGTATATCATTTTGTTAATTTTTTTTATTGAATTCTACTTTCGAACAAAAATGAAATGGACCCAGGAATTTTTAGTGTGTGTGGGGGGCAGTTGAGGTGGGACGGATATTGAAATATACTGGTATTTTGTATCACATCTCCTAAAAAAAAAAAAAAGCCCTC